>NC_134836.1:97853468-98156498 GCF_004210375.1 Tachypleus tridentatus
AGAAACTATATTAAATTTGCATTATATATTATTTCTCAAACGTTATGTGATCACGTTAATTTCATTCTAATCAGAAGAGCCCACAGAAATGGTAATTGATGTAGTTGACAAAAGAGGAATCTGTTTTCAAACAGTAGGATGTTTTTACGATGCATTAAATGAGGAATGAATAAAGTGAACAGAAATAAGTTCGAAATTATAGAAAAAAAATATAAAAGGTTTGTATATAACTTCACGTCTTACCTCTTAAAGAAACGCCAATTTTTTCTTTTTACTTCGCTAAGTTGACTCGTATTTTATCTTTAAAATGTAACATCCAGAGCGTTTTTATCCTTATTTCTTGGCCCGGCATGGCCAGATAGTTAAGGCACTCAACTCGTTATCCAATGGTCGAGGGTTCGAGTCCCCGTTACCCCAAACATGCGGTCATTCCCACTATTCGTTGGTAAAAGAGTAGCCCACGAGTTGGCCGTGGATGGTGATGACTAGCTGCCTTCCCTCTATCTAGTCTTACACTGCTAAATTAGGGACGGCTAGCTCTGATAGCCCTCAAGTAGCTTTGCGCGAAATTCAAAACAAACCTTATATTTCCTCTTTAATTCTCTAACTCACTCTAAAACTTTGCACATTACTTCTATAAATAATATCCCTGAGCCTCTTTGTTTTATCCAACGTTTGTTTTTAAAATAAAACTTCAATTTAGAGATTATTTTCGTTGCACTGTAGCAGGAACACTTACTCGTTTAACAAGTATATATATATATAAAACAATAATGTGTTAAATGTAGCTTAAAGTTGAAACATAAATATGTATGGGTTTATTCCTATCTATGTTTAAATATAAACTTAAACAAAGGCGGAACACAAATACGTACTTCCTCCTAAGTCGTTTTGACCAAAAGCAAAATGGTTGCCTGCATGGTAATAAAATCTTGACATCTTACCAACGATTGTTGATAGCAAGCAATAGATAGGAACACTTACTCAGTCAATTAGTACATGTATGTAGATATATAATCTGTGTTTCTTTTTATTATTCAGTTAATATTGTATTGTTGCTTACAATGTTTTTCGTATATTGATCTTTAGATGGGTGTATCCACATTGGACTTTACTCCCTTCTTAAATTTATCAAAAGCGTATGATAAAAACTATTAATTATTTCCTATGTTGTAGCAACTCGGGAAAACAAATCTTAAAATACGATAATTTAAATCTAATACCAAAAGTACACTTTAAAAGATTAATTTAAAATATATAATTATCAACAGAACATTACACCAAAAATGGAAAAGATGGGTAAAAATAAATGTCAAGGTTGTTATGACAAACTAATTCTATAACTGTTAAACAGTCTAAGAAAGGACAATTAATCTATTTCTTCATGGGCAACTCAACACACCCTCTGTATTGTTATTGGATAATCATTCAAATATTTAAGTCACGTGCTACTATGGTATTTTTGGGAGTTAAATAAAAGGTTGTTTGAAACGCCGTTATATTCTCAACTACGTGGAATCATTATGGTCTAACAGCTTGCAGGCTACAAATCCAAGGGTCAGCAGTTCGTCACGAGAAACGTATTCTTCACTTTTAGCTCTAAATGTGTTATAAAAATGACAATCAGTCTCATTATTCGATTAAAGATTGGGATAAAGCTCATGTAGCAGGGGGTGCTGCTGGTTAATTATCTTCCTTCTAGCTAATTGCTCAAAATAATGGACGGGTGTGCGTAATACTCAGAGCAATGGTTCTCACAATTTTCGTACCGGGACCACTTCGGAGAGGCAAAATACCCTGCAGACCACCTACCTGTCCTACCTCACCCGCTTTCAATTTCCACCACAAAAATTCATCAGAAGAAAGAAAAGAAAATGCTTCTGCCGTGGCGTTGCAGTAACTTGCATTTTGTACTAGCCTATGGACCACCTATGTTCAGCAGACTACACTTTGAGAATCACTGCCTTGAGGTAACTGACCTGACTATATAAACCACATGCAAGTGAGGCATCATCCAGGCTTAATATTCCAATAGCAATTTACATAATTACGTACTTCTGGTAAGTTCTACTTGCAACCTGATGGCATATTATATCTGCAATTTCTCTTGTAAATTGTTGTGTATCTGAAGAAAGACTCAAACTCTTTACGTTCACCTAATATATCAAAGTGTGTGTGTGTGTGTAAATTGAAGTGAAATATGGTTGGTAGACTGATAGTGATGTTTAAAACTGGTGAAATGAAAGGAATATGGAAGTATTAGGCAAAAAGCTAAACATTATGCAATACATTTTGCTATGCGAGAGAAATGGATCAGTTTAACTGGGACCACTGGCTGAATGGAGTTGATTCGTACTCATTGATAATGGTCTAATAATAGTCTGTGGATTCTGCAACAAATGGAAAAAACTGAATATCTTCTTAATCTGGCTTCGTAAAACAATAACTCTTTATCATATCATTATATTTTAATTAAAAACAGAACAATGAGTTATATTTGTTTTTTAGAGCAAAGTCACATTGGATGACCTGCTGTATATACGACAGGGAAACGAACCTCGGATTTTAGTGTTGTAAAGTATGTACACTTGCCACCCTTCTACATGGAGAACAAGTGTTTTATCCCCTGCTAAAATGGTTTAATTGCAAATAAAACAATGGACGGTTTTTAGCTCTCGGTGTTTCTTCATCATATCAAGAAAGCCCGTTTAGAAATAGGACGATGAGCGATTTTAACCATTGTAATTTCTTTGACATTTCAGGATAGTTTAACTACAGATAAAACAATGAAGGAGTTTAGCTTCTGGTATTTATTATCTCGCTTCTTGTTTAATATGGTATTATTTACAGTATCTATTTTGGTACTGACTATTGATAACAAAATACATGTTGAATTACATGTTTTTATTGTGTATCATCTTCGTATTAGACAAACCGTATCATTCACACAGAATTCTAATAAAGCAATATATATATAGCTCCTTTATCACTACAAGCTGATAGAGTTTTTCGTTCCGGTAGTCCTACAAAATCCATACACTAATGTATATTCTTATTTACTTAAGAGGTATGCACATACTAGATTTTTAATAGCTTGAGTGTGTCACACGGTATGAAAACTCCACGTTTATAAGCACTAAGTATGTCAACAAGAATGTTCTGGCGTCACTTTATTACACTAGGATAATTTTAGGCGATGCCTCAGAGCTTCTTCACCTGCTCTGGATTTTCACGGGCTTTTTCTAAGCTACTTGACAAAAGGGAATGAACACAAACCTTTACCAAAGCTTTGCTTTGTAACACACTTTTGCTTTCACCGCGTCTAGAGATGAAAACGTTCGTTAAAAGCACAGCAATCTCTTATCCCTTCAGTACACGTCAAGGCGTGAATAAAGGGTTAAACGTTGAGATGTATCTGTAATCCCACACAGCTGTCTACACTGTTATATCAGCAGTTCAATCACGTGCCCGTCGAATAATGAACTCTACACGAAACAGTATGAATGAATCTGAACAAAGAACAACGATACACACTGTGGTCAAACGGATATCTGATATCTGTATATCAGACACGTCAATGGATCTGATGGCGAACTATGATATTGTGCAGTCTTAATGTCTTAAAGATGCCTTCGTAACATGATTCCAGAAAATTATTATAATTACAACACAACACTTCGCTACATAACTTGGTCAGCAGTACAATAATATGGTGGAGCATGTAGTGATAACGCAAGCTTGTTGTATTCGATCATGCAACCCGTTTCTTTAGTTGTGAGAAATATAGTAATTATATAATATTTATCGTGATCAGAGGTCTCATACAGTAATATCAAAAATATTTACAGTACGAATGACATGTTAATTCTCTACGACAACTAAAACGTTTATTAGTAAAATAGGAGCGCCCTCCAGTGTCACAGTGTTATATCTGCAGACGTATACTGCTAGAAACCGAGTTTCGATACCTGTGGTCGGCAGAGCACAGGTAGCCCTTTGTGTAGCTTTGTGCTTAAAAGCTAATTTTAATTTCAATAACGGGTTTTCCATAACTCAGTCACACAGTTTTAGAAAATAATATTCAGTTTTTTCTCTCACGTAGTTTTTTTTTTTTTTTTACAAATCGGGAACAAAAACACTTAGATGAAATTCACAGCATATATAACAATATATTTGGGTCATTTACACAACCTCTTGTTGCCGTAGTAACGAATAAATAATAATGAAAAGAAAAAAAATAATATCAAACTGCACGCACAAGCAAATATTATTCAGAAATGACACCCCATGTGGCCTGTTAACCGTTTATCTATTAGCGGTGTGTTTGTCGTGGGTTCTTGAACGATCAATAAGACTCTCATGTCGCGATTTGTATAAAAAAATCTATAACTATTGATTGTCAACATTTTAAGCATAACAAAACATGGTCCAACTTCAATGAAACTAATTCACTTGTAAAAGTACATATATATGACGTTTTGAGAAAAATCTGTACGCGATGGAAAAAAATGGATAACATTTTTGGATTCAGCGTACAGGTTTGGTTTGGTGTGTTTGAATTTCGCGCAAAACTACACGAGGGCTATCTGCGCTAGCCATCCCTAATTTAGCAGTGTAAGACAAGAGAAAAGGCAGCTAGTCATCATCACCAACCACCAAATCTTGGGCTACTCTTTTACCAACGAATAGTGGGATCGATCGTGCCATTATAACGCCCCTCGGCTGAAAGAGCAAGCATGTTCGGTGTGACGGGGATTCGAACCTGCGACCCTCGAATTATGAGTCGAGTATCTTAACCACCTGGCCATGTCGGGCCCTTAGCGTACAGGAAATACCGTAGAACATGTAAAAATTTCAAAACAACAAAGCCTTCGCAGACCTGGGTTATTAATCTACCGTATGTGACACTTGAGTCAAACGTTATGACGCAATATAAAGTACACATTTATTACTCCAAACCAGCATTTTACTTAAGTTTAACAAGTGACAAGAAAATATTTTGGTTCCATTCGAATACTTCACCACCAAGTACACTCAACCATAATATGTAGCATTTCGCACCTTGCGCTCGAAATTAGATGTGAGAGACTCTGACTCTTTATTGAGTCGTAAAGTTACAGTATCAAGTGGAATATTAGAGCATGTCCGGACATGCATGTATTCATAAGTGCTGTCATGTACTTATCCTGGGTTTTAACTGTTTGTTTTTGAATTTCGCACAAAGCTACTCGAGGGCTATCTGTGCTAGCCGTCCCTGATTTAGTAGTGCAAGATTAGAGGAAAGGCAGCTAGTCATCACCATCCACCGCCAACTCATGGACCACTCTTTTACCAACGAATAGTGAGATTGATCGTAACATCATAACGCCCCCACGGCTGAAAGGGCGAGCATGTTTTTGGCGCAACGGGGATGCGAACCCGCGGCTCCCAGATTACGAGTCGCACGCCTTAACAAGCATGGCCATGCCGAGCCGGTTCTAACTGTCTCTGCTACAAGAGAACCGATATTAGTTTGGGTGTACTATTACATTATATTTATAATACTTTGTTAAACATGCCGATCTCAATTGATTAGTTTTTTTTATTACTTTGGGAAAACAGATAAGGTTGTTAATCATAACTCTGTCATCAGGGGTGTAGATCCTTGGGGGGGATGGAGGGTATACATCCCCCTTCATTTTAGGTGGGGGGTATGGTACATACAATCATCCCCCCTACAGTTTGGTCTGTTGAATTGTTTTATTGCATCACAGGCCTACAAATTGTGTGTTTGTTCTTTTGATTCTCGTGTTCTTACTAATCGAATTACATAATTAGGCCTAGATGTAGGCTTTTTCAGTAGCCGAAATGTACATCTTTAATTTCGGCGTGCTTCTAAGCTTTTCGATCTAAGCGATAGTTCGTAAGTATCATTCAGTAGGCCTAAGTAATTACATGCAAGTATCGTGGCAACGAGATTACTCTGTGACTGCATGTTTACAGCTTTCAGGTTCACGTAATCAGAGATTACCAATTTGCAAATTGAACAGTCCAAGTAAGTGGTTGCAAAAATCATCCCCCCCATCGGGTGTAACAAATCTACGCCCCTGTCTGTAATACAATCGTACACTTCAAACTTTAAAAAATTTTAACACAACACACTGTTTTCTGCCCACTATATAATAATTTTTATTCACGGATTACCACTTATCTTCAGTTTTAATCAAAGTTAAGACGAAGGGATATGTCCTAAATTTCGATTGTTGCACTGTGTTAACATCGTTCCTCAAATTTTAACGCGTTCTGCGTTTCGTGTACTATTGTACATTTAAAAAATTCGTTGCACGCAAATTTATCTGATTGACTTCATTTTACTCTGTCTCAAAATCACATTTATTTGATCTGGCGGATTAAGTTTGCTGTATTGTTAGTAGCTCAAGGAATGACAGAATACTAGAATAGAAAAAATACAATAAAAAACACGCGAACGTTTACAGAAAATATAACTAATGAATGATAAAAATAGTTTAAGATAATGAGTAATATGTATACACATATGTTATGTATATTCTTCTGATCCAAGGATAAATCAAACCAAAATTGAGGGTAATAAATATTTGTATTTCTTGTTTTTCAAGTTCATATGTCGAAACGTACAGAGTGCACAATTATTTTTGCAATTCATGGCCTACACACGTTTACTGGCGCTACAACAGTACAAACCGCAACGTTATGCGTCCCTTATGTGACGTCAGCGTAGTATCTACTGACTGACTGACAGACAACACACTACTGTATAGAGGTGCGAGTTATTATAACCGATGATCCCTTTCAGTGAAATAACGAAACCAGAGACCTCTAGAAGGAAGTTGCCGTACTGCCTTATAACATATTTATATTTAGAGAATTTACTCTGAAACCAAATAAACGTTTTTAACACTAAAAAGTGAAGAAAATATGATTGATGAACAGTGTAAAAATGTAACATTCTACAAACAAGTTTGTACAAGACATTACAAATACGTTAACATTGACACTAAAAGAAACAAAGTGTGAAATTGAGCTGAACTTTTCTGAATTGTAATATAAGCGATTTTGTGATTTCTTATCTGGGATAAGGCAAATTTAAAGAGTATTGAAAATAAATAAACAAGTAAAATAAGCTGCAGATAAAAAAAATCTCTAGATGGCAAGGAAACGTTACACATTTTTATAGATTACTAAAAAAAATGCATTTTTAATTCGTGAAATTATTTACCTATTAGAGTAAGATAATTAAGGTCCTGTTCAAAAGGAAGAAAAATCATCCTGTTAATAAAATGTTTGTAACTTACAAGGTGTATAACGATTAAACTCAAAATATTTTGTGCCCTTTAGTGTGGGTTATACCACGATATTTATTTTGAGAAAATAGAAAAGTTAAAAGTTAGATATAAACTCACATAAATAATACCCACGTAATCCCAAAGTTAACTAGCTTCAAGAACGTAAATATTTTCACGAACACTGTAACCAAAATTCTGGTAATTTAAGAAAATTTATTTTCAAGGGTAAATAAACTGCACTTTATGAAAAATGTTTCATTTAAAATATTTTTAAATTCTAAAAAGAGAGTATGATTGTAGTGGATTCTGTAAGTTCGATATATAACCTGAATATAACGAACTGTAAACATTTGTAAGTGAAAATTGAAAAAAGGTTTAATTTTATTAATTAAACTTAGTTACTTCTAATGGTGCCCAAAATTATTTTTTATTTACATTTTCTTTACTTAATTATGTAAATGTTATATTTTAATACTATTCAATTTTTGCACTTCTTCATATATATATCTGAAAATGAGACGTCACGAAATCTGTTCTAAATAATATAACTTATTAAAACACTTGGAATAAAAGTTACTTCATGCAAAAATTTTTGTTTGCATTAAATGATGCACTTTGTTCGGGTGATTTAAAATTGTTTTATTTATATTGTCTTAAGAGTAATAACTAGATTGTAATATACTGTAATAGAGAAGATGAAACATAGATTTATTACTCACATAAGTGAACACATCATAGCTAATGCAAGAATCGATTTTATTAAAAGATATGCTTAGCTACTGACCTCTAATCAATATTTGAATAGATGGAAAGTTATTTAAAGTATGTCAACGGTGAAAATCTCTCTTTTTATATGTTAATTGTTTGTAATAAAATTTCAATCACTCAGAAAAAAAAGGCAAATTTGCTAGCATTGTTCTGCAGAAAACGATGAATACAAGTTTCATTACGTTCTAATTCAGTATGTTATGGTGAACTTGGTTGTTTGGCTGTTGTTTTAACAAACCGGAAACTTACCAGCAATATGTTTTTCGTTGAATAGTTTCAAACGGTAGCCAACTTTGCACTAACACTCCTTTTCCTGTATTTCCAAGCCGGAGATTTCTAATTGGCTTCAATCCACATTTCCTACCACATGTCACAAACATGTAAACACCACACATTCGTTCTTTTATTCAGCATCTGACGTCATGCTTCCTTGTCCAGTCTTAGTTGAAAAGTTGATTTAGCAGAACCTAAGAACGAAACACTTCCAGATTTTTACACTGTTATTCAATAAATGCTTCCTCAAATATCAGGATAAAATGTAATTATTTCGAATAATTTCACACTTAAAATAGCGATGCAGCTTGAAAGTTATTTTTAGTAAACTTCACCTGTTAGTTACTTTTCTATATACCAGTTTCACGCAGTTCCTGTGTGTGCACGTGTATACATCACACTATATAGAACGTATTATCGACATTCATAAAAAGTTCACTAAAGTCGGTTATATTTCATAACTTTAGCGAAGAAACGAGATCGGTAAGAAGTCTCACTTCTTTCTGAGATGGACGTAAGCTTCATTTCACTGTGGACCTATTATGTGGACTGAAGTGGTATGTTATGAAGAACATTAAACAACAGAAACCGAGAAACAAAGAAAGAATCTATGTGAAAATGTCTATCATGTATAAGGGCTTCTGACGATTGAATCATAAACATATACTTATCCAGTTGATATATGCTAATTTTCTTTTACTTATATCTATAATACATAAAAGAATACACAAATACAGGCTCTTTCCTATAGTAAAATGGTCTTTGTACTTCATTATTTATGTTTTAGAGTAGTTTAGTATTTTGATTTTAAAGACACGATTATTTTCGTGACCCAATAACACCTGATGACATTCATAGGATGATTATAATACAGGAGGCACACAGTAGGCAGATTACTTATTTATATTTTAAGATCTAGTATATGTAAGTCAAAAAGTATTTTAAAATACGAGTAGAACTGGATACGCTGGCTAAATGGATCTATGTACCCGTTCAGATTTAAGCCTAATCTGTGCTGCAGATGCAAACTAAGTTGATCATGTGTCAGTGACGTATGCAGCAGTCTAAATGAATGGGACAAACACATATGCAGTAAATCTAACAGATGTGGAGAAAAACAATGATTTTGCAGTGTTCGAAAGATGCATGTTAGTAGGTGCACATCTATCAAGCGCTACAGCAGCTAAAACAGTTTTGTTGGTAGTTTATCAGTGATGGCAAAAGGTGAATAAGGTGTCTTCTGCGGGAAAAATTGTGGCCATAAACATGTAGTTACAGAAAGAGAAAAAGGCTGTTAGATAAGATGGGAAAGTCCAACCGTCATCAAACAATAAACCAACTGAGAGTGACATTCAATGAGGTCAATCCACACCCATCGCCAGTCGTACTTTGCGAGGTACGTTGAAACGAACAAAAAATGGCAGTAGAAGACAAATTTAAACGAAACAAATACTTAGAGTGTTGTAAGAAGCGCAGGTTCGTGGCGTAATGTGATGTGTTCCGAAGAATTATGATTTACTTTTTTTTTTGCAATGGATGGGATATATTGGATATACTTGGGGAAATCCAACCAGAATCCTTCGATCATTCTTGTGTAGTTCCGACTGTTCATGCTTATGATGATGGAGGCGCGATTTGGAGCATGTTTTTCTGGCATAACCTAAGCATCTTGGTCCCTTTAAAAAATATCGAATGAAGCAACGACTTATCCAAGAATAATTTCCGATCAAACGTGTATTCAGTCATGTTTTTATTGTACCCTGATGGGTACAGCTACTTCAAAAGATATTTCTCCCATCAGTCATGCCCAAATTCAAAGGCTGAGGAAAATGACGGATATTCCAGACATCTCCTATAGCCACTAACATTTCTGGATCTTAACACATTGCTTAGGCTTGTATGGACATAAAAAAATTTTGTTTTCCTACATTCAGGTTTGGATAGCAGTGATGCCTTCTAGATGCCATCTTTTTAGTCAGTTAAATCCAGGTTTTGAAAAGGAGTACATCTAAATTTGGTTTTTAAGACTAACTATGATATCAAGGGCTCAAACCTCGATTTAAGTTGATACAAGAAAAAGAAAAAATCGAACTGCTTATCATGGATAGAGATACGAGAAACCCAACAGTTAGCACTGCGTATTGTTGACTTAATATCTTCCTTCTAACCCGTCACTTCAAAACTGATGGTTAATGCAAATAGTCCTGGTATACAGTAGTTTCGTATTAACATTCTAAACAAGCCAAATATTTTAAAACTTAATAAGTTTTTGCCTAAGCACAAATACATTATCCTCTTTGTGTAAATAATGTTTATGCGCAGATGAAATCGTCTAAATCAAGCAACCGCGCTCCTGAACAAAGAAAACCTTTCAAGCACATCTTTTAAGGTGTAAGGGAGGGATATGTGGACATAAAAACATCACGTAGAAAGCAATTCGACAACGAGATAAAAGCTTCAAAGTGATAATTCCAATGCTCTAACCGTTTGGATCATTCTAAGAGCTCTGAGTAAGGGAATAACAAAAATATTAAAGTCACCAAGATTTGTGAAAGTGTAAAAATACTGCGTAAGTGAGAGAAGTAATTCATATTTTAATACCGGAAAGCAATTTTTATCTTACAAGTACCTAGTACGATAGGAGTTCCATTGAGAGAAAACGTGAAGAATACTCGTTCGAAAACATCATTATCCTCTTTCTTCAAATATAAATGAAAAAATCATCTGCAAAAGCTGTATCTGCGTTTTTGATTCATATATGAAAACTTCTTTGCTCTGTGTGTGTGTGTGTGTGTGTGTGTGTGTGTGTGTGTGTGTGTGTTTATGTATTCTTTGCTTCAATACCGAATCATATCTGAATACAAACTTTTTAACGTATATGTATGTGTGTGTGTGCATATGCTTTCAAGTTTATTTTTCAATCTAGTTTACAAATACAAGTTTGTCTTCTATAGCAAACCTACACAGTGGCTTAAGTGAAATCTATCCAATGTATATAATCGAACTCCGGATTTTAGAACTGTAACTAATGCTCCACCAAAAAACAAAAGCTAAGCTAAATTAAGCAGTACATTACAACCAATTTAAGTTTTACCAAACTATTTAGAGATATGTTTTCCTCTTTCGGATAAAAACAAAACATTCACATACATTACATCAGCGAGTCTGGCAAATCCTCTACTTAAGAACCAAAAATGTTTGTTTGTTTTGTTTTTGAATTTCGCGCAAAGCTACACGAGGGCTATCTACGCTAGCCGTCCCTAATTCAGCAGTGTAAGACTAGAGGGAAGGCAATTAGTCATCACCACTTACCGCCAACTCTTGGGCTACTCTTTTACCAACGAATAGTGGGATTGACCGTCGTATTATAAGGCCCCAACGGCTGAAAGGGCGAGCATTTTGGTGCGACGGGGATTCAAACCCGCGACCCTCAGATTACGAGTCGAACGCCTTAACCCACCTGGCCATGCCGGAACCGAAAATGACAATT
Source organism: Tachypleus tridentatus (assembly GCF_004210375.1). Classification (NCBI taxonomy): domain Eukaryota; kingdom Metazoa; phylum Arthropoda; class Merostomata; order Xiphosura; family Limulidae; genus Tachypleus; species Tachypleus tridentatus. The sequence goes on from NC_134836.1 coordinate 97,865,304, forward strand.
AATATATGAAAGGATGAAGACAATGGATTCTTAATATTATAATAACTTGTAATAAAAGTAAGTTATACATAAGCAATTTCACAAAAAAATATTCAGATATTTAAAGAAATAACCGTTTAGTGATTAATATTAACTCTCTTTCGGGTCAAGCTACCTTCTTAAAACGAAAATACGTTCAGTCTGACATCGGTAATGACGATAACTAAGTGGGATTGATCGTAACATTATAACGCCCCCCACGGCTGAAAAGGCGAGCATGTTTGGTGCGACGGGGATGCGAACCCGCGCCCCTCAGATTACGAGTCGCGCGCCATAGCCCACCTGGTCATGCCGAGCCTTTTAGAATGCACTTGACAATATTTGTTCAAATATGATATCAAATCCTAATTTTAACACTGGCTTTCATAAATGTCTGTTTTTGAATTTCGCGCAAAGCTACACGAGGGCTATCTGCGCTAGCCATCCATAATTTTGCAGTGTAAGACTAGATGGAAGGCAGCTAGTCATCACCACCCACCGCCAACTCTTGGGCTACTCTTTTACCAACGAATAGTAGGATTGACCGCGACCCTCGAATTACGAGTCGAATGTCTTAACCCACCTGGCCATGCCGGGCCACTTGCATAAATACTTGAACTTTTCATTATTTTAGTAACATTTTCTCATAAAAAGTGTAGTGCACCAAATTAGATTATCTTATTCCAGTTATCCTACAAAATGATCAAACAATTTCAAATTTCCTTTATGTAAATTGCCAGTTATACTGAAGGCATATTGTGTTGTACATGCTGTGTTGTGCATATTGCGTTATACACATTGTGTTAAACCTGCTCAAATTAAAAAGCGAAAAAATAGTATTTCTTTTTAATTCTTTCCGGTCTGCGGAGTTAAACGCTTGAAACAGAGTTTCAATACCCGTGATGCGCAGAGCACAAATAGTTTATTGTGTAGCTTGTGCTTAACTTTAACATCAATACATTCAATTTTTACAATTTTGAATGAACTGCATTTCGCTTTAATAGGAAAATTTATTGTGTTACATTTTATCATTTTTCTCAGACAAATCTCCTATTTATTATGTAACGTACGTTACGTCTTACGATTTCAAATAACCAGAAATTTTAATTTAGAAGTTAATTGAATGTCGATGTATATTAAAACTTATGATATTTGCCAACAAGAATAATACACACAGTTTACTTTCTTAACATAAACATATTTTAATATACAAACAACAATACAGTTTATAATAGCAGTTGTTACTAATAGTTATTATAGATAATGCTTTATATTATTACAAATAATGGTTTACATACAATAGTTTTACAAACAATATTCAGTCTCCTGGTCGGAAACTGAATCTGTTATCGATGTTCACAGAGGGCGAATTAATTCTTTGTTGATACACGTGTACACTTCTCTTGACGTCTAGCTAGCTTGAAGCACACGTGAGTTTTTCACCGACGTCAATATCTAATGTCATCATAGAAATACTATAGTCCGAAGTTAATGCACGGAAGTTAAAAAGCTCGTAATGTTCGAAATCTATAAACGTTCCTGGTTAAATATCTGTAGCTTTCTGAGCAATAAGCGTTTATCACAATTATAGCTTCCGAGGCTTATAAAATACTGACTGTAGCAGACCGATAATATTATTTCACTATCTCTTGACAGGTCGGCTTATTTGCTTTTAGCGATGTTCTCGAAAGTTCGATTAATATTTGGTTAGGTGTTTAAGGCATTCGACCCGTAATCCGAGGGTTGCGAATTCGTATCCCCATCACACCAAACATGCTCGCCCTTTCAGCCGTGGGAGCGTTATAATGTGTCGATCAATCCCACTATTCCTTGGTAAAAGAATAGCCCAACAGTTGGTGGTGGATGGTGACTAGCGGCCTTCCCTCTAGTCTTAAACTCCTAAATTAGGTACGGCTAGCGCATATAGCTCTCGTGTAGCTTTGCGCGAAATTAAAAAAACAAACAAACAAACAATATTTAAGGATACGCTAGTGCTTTCGTAAAACATAGCTTGTTGATTCTTATTCTTGAGAATCTTTTACAAATTTAGAGAATAGGCAAGACTTGCACAATACACATTTAGAAATATGAAGTTACATACATTTTAAATTATATATTAAACTGAAACAAACATAGATACTAAAATAAGATTAAATACGTTACAGTTGTTTGGTTTCAGGACATCATTCTAAACTTAATATTTTGAAAGTTAATATATAAACCATTTTGTGTTTATTCATGCATCGGGATAATAACTACAGCAAAAACAATTTTTTTATCATCGTCGGCGTCAGTTGTGAGAGACTGATGCGAAAAAGATGAAGCTTCATCCTTCTAATTAATGCTATTTTGTACGAAAACAAATTAAAATTCTTTTTGTACTCTGAATAAAAACGTTTAATACTAGTGGATGATATAAAATTTGAGCTAGCCAAATATATTTTCTTTTTTAACCAATATGGCAAAGAAAATATTGTAATTAATATTTCTTTTAGAGCGCATCTACACAACGCTTTGTTCAATACGAGAAATCGAACCCTAGACTTCAGTCCGTAAACATACCGTTCATCCATATTTAACGGTGACTCGTATATTTAAAAAGTCAAAACACAGTGTAAAATATCAAGGAATATAAATATGAGACACTTATTGTGTGTATTTACAGCTAGTAAAGCGGTATGTCTACGAATTTACAACGCTAAAATCAAGGGTTAGATTCCCCTCGGTGGGCTCAGCAGATAGCCCGATGTGGCTTTGCTATAAGAAAACACGCACTGTATGTACGGAGTCGCTTTTTACGTAACACAGAATACGTTTTTGTTTTTAACTTTTCAGAAGTTACACAAGTTTTCCTACAAAAACTTCGACTATTCACTATATATATGACTATTTTTTTTAATCAGTGTAACTGAATAATACATATCTGGAGATAAATTGGATTAGTTGATTTTTAGTTAGGTTTTAAAAATTAAAATTCAGTCTCATAATTTTATTTAAATATTTTTGTTGTGCTAGTACTTTGAATAGCATGATTTTCCAAAACAAAAAACATTCGAACTATTTTCGATCGACTTTTCGTCGTCTCCTATCATATTTTTTCGTTCAATGAGCTTTCCGCTAACCATCCCTATCTTAAAAGTGATAAACTAAAGGGAAGGCAGATAGTCAGCATCACTTATCGCCAACTCTTGAACTAATTTTTTTATCAACGAGTAATGTGATTCATTGTCACATTTTAACTCTCCCGCTGTTGATAAAACGAGCATGTTCGGTGACGGGGATTCAAACTTGCGACTCCCAGATTGCGAGTTGAACGCCCTAGCCATCAGGCCATGTCAGTCTGGCGACTTATAAATTGTGACTATTTGCTGTACAGTCAAATAACGTTAGAATTTTCGGTGGATTTGTTTGTTTATTTTAAGGAAAAGCTACACAAATGGTCATTTGCTATATGTCTTCCACGGAGAATCGAGCCCTGAATTTTAATGTTGCTGGTCTGTAAACTTACTGTTGGCCCATCGGTGGATTGAAATGTTTGAATAACAGAGAACTTCTAGTGTCTAGCGACTAAAGAAGTTGTTTTTGCAATTTGAAAAAAAAAAAAGAATGATTTTGTTAATATTATTGTTAAAATCGTGCGTGGGAGTGTTATATATCTTTCGCCACTATTCGTAGTCCAAGACAATAGAAACAACGACGTAATGTGGAAAATCTATTATAAATTTTAATGTATATAATTTTGGTAATTTATAATTTTATTTTTTGTCATTATACTTTCATTATAAATATTGTTTTGCATTATTGTGTAAACCTAAGTCTCCTAAAAGGACCGAGCCTGGTGAGACATTATTGGGATTACGTCCGAAAAAAATAACAGCAAGTTTGCAAAGTGATAAAGAGTAGCCCAAGAGTTGGCGGTGGGTGGTGATTACTAGCTGCCTTCCCTCTCGTCTTACACTGCTAAATTAGGGACGACTAGCGCAGATAGCCATCGAATAGCTTTGCGTGAAATTCAAAAACAAATAAACAGCATTCTAAAAACATAGTTTTATATATTTTCTGTTATCTGATAAAAGATATAACAAATTAAGAACATTTTCGGGGGAGGTGGGCCCTTTTTTATCCACTCCATGTAGTTAAGTATAAATCGATACTTCTTCAATAAAAATGATAATGATGTTGAAATTAAAACCAACTAATTAGAACTACTACCATCAAAATAATTATCACTGCTATACAAAAATAATTAATGGTATAACACTAATGCTATCAGAGTAACTGGTTGGTACTATTGTCATTAATGTATACGTTATAATATTACTGCAAAAGAGTTCAGGTATTATAGTACATGTTATGAGAAAAAATTATTAACTTTACTGACTTTAGTAAACTGTTCTAATACTATTTTCATAAAAACAAAACAAAAAACGATTGACTCACGAAAAATGAACAACTGCACTTTGTAGCTACAATGCAATCAAATAAACCACTACAAACATCTAAAATGTGTGATTAGAAGTACCGCAGGTAAAACAAAAAATTAACATTGTTCTTATTGAAATTATTTAGTTTTATTCTGTCGTTATTACAATATTATATTCATTGCTTTCCGTAAATAGGCCAAAGAACCTAACAGCGTTCAATCACAAACCAGACAACAAACAAGCAAAGACATTGGACAGTTGCTGTCGTTACTTCTCCAATCATTTTGAAAAGCTCTATAAGACCAACATGTCCCAGCCCAGCTTAATTACAGAAGTCATTCTCAAAGATCGAGGTTCTGTATTCTTGTTAGCAAACAGAATTCCCTGAAGTGTAATAATTCATTTTGCTTGATGATTTGAGGACTTACTAAAGATACAGCCTCCTTCTCACAGAACGAAGATTCATAAATAAAGATTAAGCAAAGATGGCGTTTCTTTAATGAAAGTTTTGCATTTGTAAATGCGGTTCGACGATTTCCTAACACAAACAATAAAAAGGTTGTCATGGAGACCAGTTCAAATTTATCTTATATGAACACACACTCAATCCTTTCGTCACGTCGGTTCACGAGCCATACAATACATGGAGTTCGTTAAGGAAAATGCTAACTGAACCTTCATTTTACATAAAGACAAATCAGATGTGACAACGTGGGTAGTTCAACAGATTGTGGGGTCATTCAATACCAGCTTTAATCATAGGAAGACATCAGTAACGAAACGAAATCCGAAAACAGCGGGAAATCAACCAGATTCTCTCTCTTCAGTCAAACAATCGATTTACCGACGAACGAAGGGGTGATATAGCTTACCACCTGCTACTAGAACTCAGAATCAATCTGCTATAACTGTGTTCAAGTTCTCTTAAACAACTACAACTAAAAGAGAAAACACACGCAAATTTTTCTTTTAATTCGTACTAATCTTTAAAATTGAGTGCCTCGTGCACCGTGAAACTTTTATTAATAATAATTAAAAAAAATATTCCTTGAGCTTTTACTATGAATAAGGCATGTGATTTATAAATACAACTAAAATATGAGTACGAAATCCACAGAAAACATAGTGAATATTCCACTCTATTTTAGCTAACCCTCACGAGGCTGAAATACCCAGAATTTGTTGAAATGAATTTTGAAAATTATTATGACGTCTACTCTGTAAAAATTAGCCATATCTTTTATTACACGTTAAAACAGCTTAATTTATTATCACGTTAAAATTAGAACATTTACACAGAAATTTTATTCATACGCTTGTTATAGGATAATAAATAATTCCAGTTTAAACCTAAATATTAACCCTTCAAATACTAACATATGTTCGCATGTTGTTTCATTTCACTAGAAACAAGTATTACAATAGTTTATAAAGGATTATAATATACTTAATATATGTAAGAGTTTTGGGGATAATAAAAATAATGTGCGTGTCTGCTTTAGCAAAGGCACATCGGGTTGTGCACAGAGGGGTATCTAACCCCTGATTTTAACATCGTAAATTCGAGAACTTACCGCTGTTCCAGAGAGAGATAATCTGTCATGCAAAACTTAGAACATATTTAGTGTTGGATATATTGAGAGTATAATATGTGTGATTGCCTTAGGTACTATACTCTATATATCCGACAGTAAATGCTCCCCAGTGGCACAGTGGTATGTCTGCGGACTTATACTACTAGAAACCGGTTTTTAATACTAGTGGTGGGAAGAGCACATTTCACCATTTGTGTAGCTTTGTGCTTATTAACAAACAACGATAAGAATTGTCAGTAAATATGCCTTAAGTTATTCTATTAATATTAGCAGGATATTTATATTATTAAGCATTACGAATCTAATTTTTTTTTTTAACTAGAAGCTAACAATTAAGACTCAAAGTTTTATTTGTTTGTTTTTTGAATTTCGCGCAAAGCTACACGAGGGCTATCTGCACTAGGTGTCCCTAATTTAAAAGTGTAAGACTAGAGACAAGGCAGCTAGTCATCATCACCCACCGCTAACCTTTGGGCTACTCTGTCACCAACAAAATAGTGGGATTAACCAAAACATTATAATGCCCCCACAGCTAAAAGGGCGAGCATGTTTGGTGTGACGGAGATCCGAACCTGCGACTCTCAGATTCCGATTCTAGCGTCCTAACCATCTAACCATGCCGGGATAAGACTTAAAGACAACAGAGAAAGCGAGAGAAGGTTAGGGGTAGTATGAAATTAAACAAGGCAGTTGATTGGTTATCAATTTCGTCTTGATAAGAAAAATCTAACATACTTTGTTACTCTTGTCACGTCTAAAAGTAAGTCATACCATATATTAAATTATAGTTTGATTAATACAAGTAATTATGTTTTATGTTTAGAGCATGTGAAATCGAAAACCGATAATTATATCGGATTATTTTCCTTGTCAAAGAGCAGTTCTTAACATTGTATAACAAAAGTGTTTTTGAATTAGTGTGAGCGCGTGCTTGTAAAAGCTGATTTTCCTTACAATCATAAATATATTCACGTTTTCTGTTGCTGAAACATAGCTTGTAATTATGTAACGAAACGTTTCAAAATAGATTTTCATTTTAGCAATCGACAATCAGTAGCGTTTTTAACTCTGCAGAATCGAATTATTCGTAAAAATGTCAGCGTGAAATGAAAATTTATATCATTCAGTTAAAAATCCTTTGACCAATAAAAGGTGCTTATATAATTGTTATTATATATATCACTCAGTAGGTAGCTTTAAATTAAGAGAGGAAACTAGCTTTACAATAAATCACTGATAGTCAAGCCCTCTAACGGACGGAAGTCAATTTTACATTAGATATATTGGAAGGAACGAGCACGAAACCACAGAGGGTAGCTTAACATTACATACATTGGAAGGAAGCTTTAAAATACAAAGGTCACGGAGGTTAACCTTTGTGCGCAACAATAAAAAGCTAACTTTTACCCTACCCTGTAATTAGTACAAAAGAAAATATTACGAAGACAACTACAATCGTAAGAACACAGTTTTATAAGTACAGACGTCGGAAAGTAGTTTTATAAATACAGACATTGGATTTTTGTTGGTTTGTTTTTGAATTTCGCGCAAAGCTACACGAGGGCTACCTGCGTTAGCCGTCTCTAATTTAGCAGTGTAAGACTAGAGGGAAGGCAGCTAGTCATCACCACCAACCGCCAATTCTTGGGCTACTCTTTTACCAACAAATAGTGGGATTGACGGTCACTTTATAATGCCCTCACGACTGATGGGGCGAGCATGTTTGACGTGACGGGAATTCGAATCCGCGACCCTCGGATTACGAGTTGAGCGCCTTAACCACCAGCTATGCCGGGCATCGTCACATAAGAATTTATGTAATTAGTAACGTGTTTATAATTTTCTCACATTTAGGGTTTAAATAACCTTTGAGTTAATATTTCTTGGATTAAAATAAGTGCTTCAAAAACATTTGTGATTTATCAATCGCGTACAATTTCAGTTGCTAAATATAATGACAGTGGCGTACGTAAAGTGTGGCCTGAGCAGGATTTAGTGATATCTGTGAAATTAATTTTGTTTAAGATAGTTGAGTCTTGCTACGGCAGCGTTTTACAGTTTATATAGAAGAGACGTAGTCCGATGTTGTTGGACTACTCGTTGGTCATTGTTCTCTCACATAAGAACGTCAATAAATCTCTTCAGACAGTGATTTTGTAAAGGGTTCCAAGTGTGAGTGTATGGCAGATGTTCAGCCAGAAAATCAAATGAAAAGTGACACAACTGAAGTTTCATACAGTACCTGGTAATTACAATACTCAAATTTCCTTGGTAATTGCAGTGTTCAAGTTGATATTACTGTTATTTATTTATTCTTGTGGTTGATAGAAAATGCACAAAACCCACCAAACTGAACAGACATTGTGGGATTTGTTATGAAAACAAAATATATTTGGTAAATACTAGTAGACGTGCACTATTAGCTAATTATAAATCACGATATCACAGGACATCTTCAGAATTACTGTACTATAAAACTATTTTCCAAAGCCTGTTTCGCCCCACCATGGCCAGGTGGTTAAGGCACTCGACTCGTAATCTGAGGGTCGCAAGTTCGAATCCCCGTCGCACCAAACATGCTCACCCTTTCAGCCGTGAGGGCGTTATATAGTTACGGTCAATCCAACTATTCGTTGGTAAAAGAGTAGCCAAACAGTTGGCGGTGGGTGGTGATGAGTAGCTGCCTTCTTCTAGTCTTACATTGCTAAATTAGGAACGGCTAGCGCAGATAGCCTTCGTGTAGCTTTTCGCAAAATTCAAAACAAACCAAATTAAAACTAACGTGACGAAACTGTTGTGAAAATTGCGCTTAAGATCGCAGCTCCCTAAACATTAAAAGTAAAATTTAGTATTCTTATTGTGAAGGAGGAACTGGTGATTCAGTCACTTTTATTAAACAATGGCTGCCTGCAAAGTTGGAGTTCTCTTTGGATTAACCAGTTCCCGTTTACCTGTGGTAAATAAACAGGAAACATCACATTAATAGAAAGTGAGTCACAAAATACAACTGGTCTAGAATATCTAGGAAATAGATGTACGCCAGTGCTGCTTTCCACGCGTGTATAACATACTTACTGATTCGCACACCAACTATAGCTTGTGCAACAAAGCCGTCGTAATCACACTAAACTATTCTATATTTATTAACATATTACTTGTAACTTTATTTTCTCAGTTCCCTTTATGAACGAAGAAGAGGAAAGGTGTTGATTTCATATGTCATTAAGAATATCATGTTTCGGCAGTTCCGGGACAATAATATTGTTGCTATGGAGATGCATCACTCAAGGGAGAGTCCAGTAATTATTGGTTGAATGCATGTTTTGGCCAATAGTCTAACAACTATGGAAAATATAAACTTTGGCGTGTTTTCATAGAGAGAATCGTTTCAGTTTTGTAAGGGCTAAAATATTTTGTGAAGCACTCTTTTATTGCGTTTTCTTTAGCTAAGTAACTTGTGTAAGGCGGCCATACAGCACTTCAGTCAATTTCATCGAGTTTAGTGCTCGTTATTGTTTTTCAGTTGAAACACGACTTTGTACAGTTTATTTTTAATTCTTAAGCATCGCCTTATTTAGATACTCCTGGAGGTTCAACGGCAAGTCTGGTGGCATATAACGTTGAAATTCAGGTTTTTATACCCGTTGTGGACGCAGCAAAGTGACCCATTTTGTAGTTTCATGCATGTTAACAAAAACTTATTTATAAAAAACAACGTATTTTATGATTGTTTGGTTGTTTTGAACTTCGAGCAAAGCTACCTGAGGACTATCTGCGCTAACCATTCCTAATTTAATAGTGTAAGACTAGAAGGAAGGCAGCTAGTCATCACCAACCACTGCCAACTCTTGGGCTACTCTTTTACTAACGAATAGCGAGATTAATTGTAACATTATAACGTTCTCACAGCTGAAAGGGTGAGTGTGCTTAGTGTGACGGAGATTCGAACCCGCGACCCTCAGATTACGAGTGGAGCGCCTTAATCACCTGGTCATGCCGGGCCCACTTTTGGCGAGCTTTGTTTTGTTGTTTCATTTGTGTTATAAAAATATATTTGTTCTTTGCTATAAATCATCTCTAATTCATTAAAAGTTGAGAGAGCTTATAATTTTACAGAATATAAAAGTTTTGGCTCACAGAGAAGCTGATTCAGTACCTTTACTAACGTGTTCTCCACGATAAGGTTGTGGTGACCAGTTATCAATTATGGCCATGGTTAATAGCCTTTACACTTACCTAATATGGCACAAAGATTTTACCATTGTTTAAAAAAAAACAATTCTAAAGAAATACTTAGACTATTCCTTTAAGAGGCTTCGCCAAATTGCAAATAATATTTTGTCTCTAATTAGTTTATCTGTTCTTTTAGTGGGTGTCATTAAATGCTTGAATTCCAACCAGTTTTGCTGTTGTAAAGCCATCGCGTGGTAGAGCTGCATTGACGCTTTAATTTGCTTAAAAATAGGACAATATACTAAACAAAATCTAAACATGGAACCCACGAAAGATGAGACGTCTCCGTGAGGAAGTGCATCAGGCACGGTAGTCGTGCATTGAAAGAATAAAATCATCGCTTAGTTTGTGCAGATTTGTATTAGTTAATCTATAGAACACCATGTGGGTGCTAGAGACACCAAGTGTGTCAAGTGATATAGCATCAAGCGATAATTTTAGCTAAATTGCTAAAGAAAAACAAATCACCTGCAGCAGTTTCTGTAGTAGTTCTGCGAATCGCAAAGCCTCAAGTAGCAGGTACACTATATAATGAATAGCTTTGGCAGATGGTGCCGTATTAGCAAACACTGCACAGCCTAGCTGACTCTCAACTGATAAACGTGTTGCTCCATTTGCACCAATGCTGATAATGGGAAGGCGTCCAAGTCAACACAGTTTTTTTTCCTATATTGACTATATGATCTAGTAGCTTACTTACTGTAGTCAGTATCGTCTTAGTTATGACCCTCTACAGGTGCAACAGTTACTTCACCTTGACTACTCTGAGTGACTAATGTTTCTGTTGTGATGATGGTGAGTCTGCCATCACTTGCAATCACTCCACAGATCTCTATAGTGTTAGATGGATTTTATGCGGTTGCAGGAGCTTCCAGTGGAACCTTTCACTAGTATTCCAGATAATATCAGTGTGTAACTATTTTATAGGCTGTGCGAGAGTGTTAGGTGTAACACTGTGAAAACGTTTAAAGATGAAGTAATATTTTTTAGGAAAGGCCAGTTTTTCTCGTAATGTCAGGCATTATCCGGAGATCTGGTGCTTTAAGATATTGGAGTGTCCTTCTAATGTTATAGTGATGTTGATTATTGTATTGTCTAGTCTTGCTTCATTTCTTGCAGTGCTACTACATTTGTGGCACAGTTATAAACTACTACTATGACACTTTTTTCGTGTCATAGAGCACATTCTTACACAGGTATGACTTATTTGCCATATTGTACACACGTTACTTTCTGAAATTGCATATTTCATTTTGTAACAACTGGAATACGTGACTTCTACTTATTTTAGGCATATGCAAATCTTATTCCATTGTTATCATGACTGCTGTCCTTTCGTAGTTATTGGACCGTTCCAGCTTGTTGTTAGTACAAAGTGAATTAAAACAATTCAGAATAGCAGATATTAACACACTGATTGACTAAAGTAAAACATAGAATAACTCTTGAACACAAAGTCAATCCGTCTTTGCGAGACTGTCTTCAAACTCTACATGGGACACAACCAACCAAATAGCAACCTCACTACAAAATTGACTCAAAGTCTAAAGATGAATTCCAACTGTTCTATTTCATAGTTCGCCGAATACATGAGGTGGTGAGCATTGTATATAACACTCAGGTGGTATAGAAATAGCATGTTACTTGATATCCCCTGCAACTAAAGAAATGGTTCCAAGAACTTTTTTTCAGGTGAAGATCACAGGGGTTTTGTCACCATGACTGAACTCTGCAGACAAAAAAATATATTGATTATAAAATGTTGAGATCCTCCAGGTGAACATGCAACACGTCCATAAAGAATAATAGGTAGTGCATTTCAGTGGTTTCATGAAACCATGGCAAAGACGGTAACATTGAAGCAGCGTTTTATATAGGCAATCAGAGGAATAACATAAGATGTAGTATGGGGATAGCGGTTTCTCTAGTCAGCTTGGTTTGTAACTTCTCAGCAGTCATTTTAGTAATGCCTGACTGCAATGTCTGTGTGTTGACTACTTGTTATGGGGTTATCCGAAGGTCGTATCTGTCACTACAGCTTAGCAACTACTCCTAAACTAAAACACATCACTGTGACAGAGGTTCGGGTAATTTTCGTTTATTATTTTTAGCCTCGAGGCATATTTACCTGGTAGCACTTATCTCTTCACTAGGTTGTCGCACCTAATTCAGCATGGAAAGATTAGAGGGAAGGCAGCTAGTCAACACGAGTAACATCACATATTGTAATATTCAATACCATTGCCAAAATATACGTGGTGCTCGAAGAAGATGGTGGCATCTAGCAATATAAAACTATTGCTACAGTGGTGTTCCTGTTGTAATTTCCAGAATTCAAAAGAATGCATCATCCGTGATTTCTTTTCAATGTATATTGAAAAATATTTCGCTCGTATGTTACATGGTTCACCATACAGGCTGTTCCAAGCACCTGCACTTCATAACCATGGAAGAATAAGTGTGTAAAAGTTGTGGGACTTCTTTATATTGTAAAAATAAAACATTCGACGTTGTCTTTGTTTGTTTGTCTGTCTTTTTTATGTAAAGAGTGCCAATTCGAATTTTTGATCACCAACAATGCAAAAACATGACACAAAAGACAAAATAAAACATGATGAAACATAAACATAGAGCCTCAAGAAGACTAGAAGCGCAAAGAAACTGTTCCATGTAAATTACTAATTCATTAAACCATTCATGTTTCTAAAGTGAATTCTAATTACTTAATACCATATGACAATAGATGGAGGAATATTGTGTATGCTGTGTGGTTTATTGGTCATAGGTTGTTCCTGTGGTAGAAATCCAGATTTGATTACCGATTGTTGGATTTGAATCCAAGCGACACTATAAAATATTCCTTGCAGTTTAAGCTGCGGATGCGTTATAAGAGTGCTAGTCAATCCCTTAATGTGGATTGGCGGGAGAATGCTGTTGGTTGGCAGCCTTTCCATTAGTCAATAATTCAAAATTACCTATTCAGATATGCCACAAATAATACGCCTGATATAGTCTGATACTTTAGGCACGCCGCTCTCAACCTCAAGGTTGTGGGTTCGAATCGTCTTCACCGAACATGCTCACCCTTTCAACCGTAGGAGCGTTATAATGTTATGGTCAATCTCACTATTCATTCGTCAAAGAATAGCTCAAGAGTGGCGGTGGGTATGTTGATTAGCTGCCTTCCTTGTACTCTATTATTGCTAAAGTAAGGGCGAACTAGCGTAGATAGCCCTCGAGTAACTTTGCGCGAAATTCAAAATAAACAGGCTATAATTGCAAAAATGAAAACAAAATACAAATTATTTTACCACGATGGACGTCTATGGCTAGTACAGATTCATAGTGGATGTTGTGGAATGTGATTGAATATTATACTCCATTAATTACAGCACAGTGAGTACTTTCATCGCCACTTGACATACTATCCTGTAAGTCACAATAATTATGATACCAAATAAAAATGTTAATTTCTAATAACACGTGTGTGACAAAGTAGGGTTAATAATTCTCCTGGTTTGCTTGTTTCGGCTCCAGAATGGCTTCAGTGGTTCAATTCCACTTCCCCCGCTAGTACAGCGGTATATTTACGGATTTACAACGCTAAAATCAGGGGTCGATTCCCCTCGGTAGACTCAGCAGATAGCCCGATGTGGCTTTGCTATGGAAAACACACACACACACACACACACAGCCAATACCAGTTTCAGAGCTATTCCACACAAGTGCTCCAGCTCCGGTTGTCTTTACTTAGCTCCAGCTAATTAGCAACAGAACCCTATGGCATGGCCCCTACTTAAGTTTCAGAGCTATTCAACACAAGTGCTCCAGCTACATTTTATTGACGATCAACATTAACATGAATACTGTAGCTTTTTTTTTTAATCCATAAACAATCCAATCAGAAAACAGTAAATATAAAACAAAGTAAATGATGAACCATATTTATCTTTAAACAGCTTTAAGGTTAAGCATACAAAATCATATTAAACAATAAACGCAATTAAATATAACTTCACTTCTCAAATATTTTAAATTCAAAAACAAACAATCATAATTATAATTTACATGCACCCCATTGGCAGAGCAGCATGTCTATGGACTTGATACTCTAAAAACCAGGTTCCGATACGTTTGAAATTCTGGTTTTCAATCCATTTGAGATCTCCATTTTTCAATTGAGTTAAAAAAAGGGTTTAATTTGTAATTGTTTTTATCTACTAAGAAGATGGAGATACAATATCGTATTACTTGCAACCCTTTACACGTAACTTATTGTTCGAGATAATTACAGTTGAAAATAGTAAATTAAACTAAGTTTTCTAAATTTTGAGAGAGGTAAATAGGTGCGGAAAAATCTAATGAATTCGGTGATGACATGACAGTGAACTCGTTAACAAAATTCTAAAAATGCTTTAAATGCTTTGTTTTTTTTCAGAACAGATCTAGAACTTGTCTGAAATAGTGACTTTATTTCGACTCTCATTGTCTGTCAATTCATACTGTGTTGGTTACCAATAGAAGCATTATAATTAAAAACTTTGTAAGGGTGAGTTCCTAACGTAGTTTTAAAGTAATACAACTTGCTTACGCAAAAAAGATTTCTAATACACTGAGATTTATAATATGAGAACTGTGATTTTAGGAAGACTTCCATGGTATGAATATAAATACAATATTTTTTTAAAAGGGAAAAATATTTTATATTTATGAGATATTGTTCTTATTATAACAATAGTATTAAATAGTACTCAAATCTTATTAGTTACTTTTAATGGTGCATAACGGTTTATAGAAGACATTTTAATACCACAGATATACGACCTCATAACACCACATTTGTTATGTTGCTACACTTGTACACCCATGTTTCGCTTTACAACATCTTCAGATTTTGAATTTCGCGCAAAGCTACTCGAGGGCTATCTGCGCTAGCCGTCCGTAATTTAGCAGTGTAAGACAAGAGGGAAGGCAGCTAGTTATCACCACCCACCGCCAACTCTTGGGCTACTCTTTAACCAACGAATAGCGGGATTGACCAACACATTATGATGCCCCTACGGTTGAAAGGGCGAGCATGTTTGGTGTGACGGGGATTCGAACCCGCGACCCTTGAATTACGAGTCGAGTGCCTTAACCGCCTGGCCATGCCGTGCCTACTTCTTCAGTAGCATTCCATTGAAACACAAACTGAACAGACTGTACAAATTTTCAATAGTTTGTGCTTTAATGGAACGCTCCTGAAAAAATAGCTGAAAAGCGAAACTTTGAGTGTCCAATTAAAGCAAAATAATAAATTTTAGTGTTAAAAAAGTCGTTTATTTCGGGTAATAAAAATACCGAAGATCTATTTCTGAAGTTTAATGCTTGGTGTGCATATCTTGATACGCATTCATTTTGTTAAATCAAGTCATATAATATTTATTATAAGTTCACATATAAAGGTAGGAAAAAGTGAAGTTACTTCAGCTCTGGTGAGCTTGGTTCGAGCTCCGCTTTGTCTGGCTAGCTCTGTTTTGGATCAAGGGTGTGGAGCTGGCTTCAGGATTCGTAGCCGAACAGATAAGTTCTAGATGGTGCGAGTGTACCTATATTTCATAAGAATGAGTAGTGTGTGTGTGTGTGTGTGTGTGAACAAATAAACAAAGAATGAAAATATTCTATCTGACAGCATTTCAACCAACGTTTACGTAGTAAAATATTATTCCCTTTCTCATCTTGATTCAAACACAAACACCCAACTTCAAACGTACAAAATCACGAAATAATAACCGTTAGCTTTGTTACAGTAAAAATAAAACGTTTTCTTCCCTAACAGGCCCTGGCCTCGTGCGTTGTTTGAGAACATGTCAGTTTTATCGTCGCTCTCTATTCACGAATGAGAAAATAAAAATCGTAGTATATGTGCCTTCTCCATCTGAGCACATGACGTAAATTCGCAATGCCTGGTGCAGAAATATAATTTTATAACCTAACGGAAGAAACAATAAAAAACTTACTATGAACATTTTTAACATCCTTTTCTGGCTTCTTTTCCAGTTTACGGCCACTTCCACAACATACAGAGTTACGATGTTCTGTCCCCTCTACTGACTCAGTGTGAGACTTTCAAATTCCTGTCATATTCACCGGCCCTTGGTGTAGCTGAGTGGAATTACTGCTTTCTTTTCACTTGGCCATTAAGCACGGACACTTCGATAAAAACCCATAAAAAAAGATTTATGTTCTTACAGCTTCTGGGTTCGTGCGCGTGTCGTAAGGTCAGAAATACATTTTAATTACACAGGGTGGTGCGAACGACAAAAAACAAATGACTTTTTTTTCTGGTTGCGAGTCAATGCTGTGTGGTATTAATCTTTTATCATTGAAATGGTACTTCCTTGTGAAGCAAAACTGTATAGTAGCGACGCAGTTGGACATAAAATATGATTTATATTGTCACAGCCCGGGGAAGCTAGCACGCGCCGAACTCCACGTGAAACTAAGAACTACGCAGTATGCATTCATGCAGAATATAGTGATTTTCAGAATTTTGATCTTTTCACATTTCATAAATTTGGGGAGTTGACAAAAAATGTTAGTCTTCTAATATATTTCGTACGGGGTCCATTAGCGTAACAATAACTTGGCACTGAAGAAAACAATGATTGTATCTATGTGTTATTTTCCAGCTGTTTCTTTTTGTGGACGTGATCTGAATATTGGTTTTATGTATGTTTCAAATCCTGTTGTAGCTAAATTTCTAAGTAACTTTATAACTTAAGTGTTGTTACATTAGGTACTAACTGAGAATAAAAACAAACTCCTATGTATCTACCAAAATATGTATTAAGTGATTTATATTTTGTTCTGTTCATGTTTCAAAAAAGTGACACAAACTTGCGACATCGTTTAATAAGCGAGCAGTCACAAAGACGATCCCCTAAAACGTTACAATAGTATAAAACCTCAACAGGTATCATATTACAATAACAAACTGCACAAGTGTTTACGGAGATAAAATGTGTTAAGAAAAAAGGTTAAATCGTAACTCGCATTAAAAACTAGAGAAATGTGGTTAGGATTTTTTTAAACTAACACAGACCTCCGACATAAGACCGCACATACTGTCCACTTTGTTGGCAGTGAATACATTCGACCAGTGGCGAATTTAAGGTTGTGTAGGCACAGGGACTAATAGTTTTTGTGGGCCCTATATGCCATGTAATTTTACATAGAAAAAAATTATTAATGGGCCCCCATTAAGACCATGAGCTCAGGGCTGAGCCCTCTCTAGCTTCTACCTAAATACGCCACGTTCTCACTTTGAGAGGCGACTAGTGTTAATTACTCGGTTATATTTAGTTTGGCTTGATCACACATTGAAAAAGACTTTACAGAGAATGGGTCATCGATTTGTTTTTCCCAGTATACATAATTGATATAAAGAACTGGAAAGAAACGAACAACAAAAAACATGCGACTCAAGAGACTCGAGCGGTTTAAAACTTCAAGAAACTTTCTCTATTATTTCGTTACCAAACAACTCATGACAAACGATGATAAACTGTTGACCAACAATCATACACGGCGCAACCCCTAGTGTTATTTAGAAAAACGGCACATCTCGCTTTGACGTTGACACCCCCCATGTCGTGGATCCTATAGGAAGACCAAAACTTCAGTCACAAAAATCGTTGAGGGGGAGTCAAGTCTGCCCATATTAGATTGAAACTCGTGTAAATAGGCTTTTTACTTGTTCTGCTACAAAACATTTGAAGAAAAACAGGAAGTTCCTTAATACAACGCGTTACCTATTTTCTTATTTCTATGCCCTGAACACTACCTCTCGAGTTGTTTTGACATGTTCCTTTTTATGGCATTGTGAAAGACAGTCAATAAAGTAAACAAAACATAATATCACCAGAAGGCGCATTTGTACTTGCTCGAATTTTCTGGCCATTAACGACACTTGAATGTACACACGATCCGTGAAAATTCATGAAAAGTTATGAAAGTTACAGCATAACTAGATAATCTTTTAAACTAGCTGAATTCTGTTAAAATGTACTGATTAATAACTTGTTAATATGGCATTCACAGCAGTTATATGTTTGCTTTGTAGACTATATGGAAATCGAATACTAAAGAGTTGAAATATTGTATCAAAAAGCATTGTTAATATTTGAAAAAATCTTAAGTTCATAATCTGTAAAGATAACATATCAAAATACTTGAATGAAATTTATTCAGTTAAGATTCAATAACTGTTTTCTGAATTGGTTTACTAATCGGCTTTAAGTTCCCGACTGTAAACCTAACACAAACTTGTATATCGTCCATTATAGGCCAAATTTACAATATTATTCTTTTGTATCTTTCAGCACAATGCTTAGATGGCTTAAGTGACTGATCAACTAGAACACAAAGAGAATTTTCTGTTAAGGTTGGGCCCGGCATGGCCAAGCGTGTTAAGGCGTTCGACTCGTAATCTGAGGGTCGCGGGTTCGAATCCCTGTCGCACCAAATATGCACGCCCTTTCAGCCGTTAGGGCGTTAAAACGTAACGGTCAATCCCGCTATTCGTTGGTAAAAGAGTAGCCCAAGAGTTGGCAGTAGGTGGTGATGACTCGCTGCCTTCCCTCTAGTCTTACACTACTAAATTAGGGACGGCTAGCGCAGATAGCCCTCGTGCAGCTTTGTGCGAAATTAAAGACAAAAACAAAACTCCGACTATTTCTGTACGTGTCTAGTAAATATGTGCAATACCGTTGATATAAGTTTGGCTGGTTATGTGATAAATCCAAAGTCTCATCTACAAAGCTGAGAGTTGACTTTATGAGACTAACATATTCTAAAAAAAAAAAAAAAAAAAAAAAAGGAACATGCTAATAAGCACAATATCGGCTATGACATCAGCTAGGAAAGTTATAAGTTATGTATGGATATGTAGGAAGTGACTGAGTAGTGTTTTATTTTATTTTTAGTTAAACTAATACAAGCTTCTTCCCCAAGTACTTATGAGCAAAAGAAGGAACGCCACGAACAAAACAACAAATCAGAAGACGCCAGATCATGCTGGTTGGTGTTTTACTTTTGTAGACACTGAAACTTTGTCAGAGTCATACGTGTATGGTTATATGTTGCACAAAGATAAAAAAATTATAACTGATACTAAGATAGCGAAGATAAGGTTAGATTATTGTTACCTGCCTATTTATGATATAGTAATAGGCCTACTTTTATCCAATTAAATGCCATGCCTATTTTACAAATAATTAGTCAGAGTTACGTCTTAATGTCGTATTGCGTACCAATTACATATAATCGATAAAAGCAATTTAAATCAAACCTTTTTATAAAGTTTCACAACATTTTTGAAACCTCGCAAAGCAAAAACAGATCAAAAACGATAAATCAGTATAATGTTACCAAAGTATTTTAGTGTGCCCTGTTACAAATGGGGAGTCTTTTACTTCTAACCAAACTCGGATTGTTGGGGTTAATGACGAAACCTTATAAATAACGTCGATAAAACTTAATTAACCATTCACGTAGGTGGTTGTCTAATACTGTGTATTCTGAGCTGAAATATGCGACCAAAAGTAATTTACCAACAGAAATATCCGCACTGAACAGAATCTGAGGTTCAATCGATTTTACTTCTCCTGTGCAGAAGGAAAATAGGCTTGAACCAATCGACAAACGCGTTCCTTGGAACTCACTACTAATATGCCACCGGCCACAAGCGCTAACCCTTACTTCCAAGAAATGAACTGAGGAAGCACAGTGATCACAGAAAAAAAAAAGAAAAGATAATAATCTTTCCTTTCTTTCAACGTGCTGTCGTACTACTGTGGATGAAAAGGGAAAATTTACGAGAAAGAAAACAAAGTAATCTAATAACCTCAAGGGAAAGTCTGAAGCTGACGAATTCGCTCATCGGACAGGAACAGATCAGTAATCAGACCAGCATGACGTATGCAGCTCTGAACTCACAAGTCAAAGAGAATGCAGAAAATAGATTAAATGGTGGAAGAACTGAATGATATACTGAGTGTATTTTACAGAAAAAAAACAACATTACGGCTGAGACAGCAATGGCTGTTAGAAATGGATGGCTACGTTGTGCTCCGTAATACATACATACACACACACACACACACACACACACACACGCACATAATTGAACTTGACCACATAGAAGCACTGCAGAGTCACGTGTTATTTAATTATTCAAAATTATAATAAACTCTAACATTATTTCATTGGAAATTAAGTGTAATAAAATGACAGAGAAGAGTTAAGTTTGGAATACCACACTTAACGCCCAAATAAACTGGTATATAATGTTTTATCAAACATTAAAAAAACAAATGAGTTTCTTATTATGCGTACTTCTCACTTAGACCACCTACCACTCATGCCAAGAAACTAGTTATCACTCTTATAACGTGCCTACTGCTTAAAGCGCAGGAAATATTTTGTTGTTTGTGTATTTATGTAAAATAATTTGAAAAGATTGAAAAGATAACATAAAATATTCCCTCAGTTTTACGTTTTTCGCGTTTCTGAGGTTAACGTTAAAGATTTAATAAAAAAGCACTGTCTTTGCTCTGCCAACTGCAGGTATCGAAACCCGGTTTATAGCTGTGTGGGTCCGCAGATATCCCGCCATGCCATTAGGGGTGCTACGATTTATTAGATAAGCTAATAAAAACTGAATCATTCCACACAAAAGCTCAAAAAATAAAAATAAATGAGTAGCATTTTATGACAGCATTCTACAACCATTCGATTTCTTCTCGTTTTTTGCTTGAAACATGTGTACAATATTTAGATAAGATTTCTGCGTCAACTTTTTAATGTTTGCGAACACTGATTTATCTCGGTTTATATTTAAGTGAAATTTGAACTGATGTTTTCTACTCGTAAGTTTATTTCATTCCTTTCTAAATATTAAAAGACTTATATATTAGGGTTTTGAACCCTCGTCACACCAAATATTTTTGCCCTTTCAGCCGTGGGGACGTTATTATGTAATGGTCAATCCCACTATTCGTTGGTAAAAGAGGAGCCCAAGAGTTGGTGGTGGGTGGTGATGGCTAGCTGCCTTTCCTCTAGTCTTACGCTGCTAAATTAGGGACAGCTAGCGCAGATAGCCCTCCTGTAGCTTTGCGCAAAAAGCAAAACAAATCTTTCTAAATAAAGAACTGACCAGTGGGTTCAAGAACAAGAATATCACTTGACAAACTCGTGGCCTGAGGGTAGCAGCTGCGTCAGCTACAGAATGAGTGAACACACTAACTTCCGGCCGAACTGTTGGCCAGAAGAACAGTTAGTTGTGAATGTAAACCAATTGTGTAATGTCGACGGTTCTCTCTTTAGTTTTTGTCCTTTTTTTCGATGTATTGCAACTATGATTTTCGTAGAACGTACGAGAACATTGCTCAATGGCGTCGTGAGAAAAGAGTGGTCGAATGTGTTTTTTTTATTGTCTACCTGGCCGCCTCCACGCCCTACCCACGCATTCTACCATTCTTTGTTACTTGTGTCCAGGGAAATATTGTGTCCGTACACGTGATGCAACTTCATGATATATGCTCGCGCCGTTTAAGAAACTTTTGAAAGACGTCCATTCAGCGCAAACGGAAGCCGAAATCTTTTGAACTCTTTCCAGAAAGGTGCGGTAGTGGAATTTGTATCCTTTGTACCATTGATTAGAAAACTGAAAAGTAGGTGTAACTTACTAATACAACAAAATTAAACTTGTGTTGGGGTGGAACACAATAACGAAAGAAAAGAAATGCATGAAATTCTTCTGGAATTTTTACATCTGCGAAAAACAATTTATCTCCAATTTAGACATATCAACCAGAGAACTAAAGAACTAAGATCGGTATTCCACGCTGTACAATTAAAAGTCTACTGTCGTTATCTCTACATCTATTAAAAGTAATGATAACAGAAAAATTACATTATTATTATATACTACTTCATGCGTCTTGTAGGTTTAAGATTGTGTATAACGCTTTAATAGAAATAACAAGTCTTAGTAAAATGGTATTTTATTTTTAGTTGTTGAGCTGTAAAATTAGGAATCAAATTCTACCGGCCAACATTATTGTGAATTAGTGTTCTTTCTTTTTTAGTTCACAGCTAATGTTTTTGTTGCAGAAATTGTGAACGTAGCGCTCTCTGTTGTGTCCTACGAAAGATACAAACTCACTAGAAAAATATCGAATATTTACCAACAGAAAGTTGTGCAGAAATTTATGATCAAATCAGTTTCAAAGCGAAATATTATTATGTGTAGAATATGTTTATTTCTTGGATCACAGTAACACAGATAGATATATAATATAGGAACTGTGCAATTTCCTCAAATTATATATTTTTTAAATATTAAAGAAAACTTTTTTAATACAAAGAACACTTAAATCTAACAATTAAAACATTAAATACTGGCAAACGTTTTATATTTAATGTAATACAAGAAACTAATAGCATTTTCAGCGAAATGCTAATAAAAGTAAAGAGAAAACAATGCGAAGTTGATCATCGATTTATGTTATTATGACGAATATATTTTGTTTGAAAATAATCGTAAAGTTTTAGCACGTATACTATTAGATAAAAATATAGATAGAGATAAACAGTGTAACTTAAGGCAAAAGGACGATCGACCAATCAGCTGTAACTGGCTGTCGTCCTACATGTGCGAACGATGAGTCAAGAAGTCTGATCAAATGACAGTTAGTATATTTGTCGTTGTTTACGCCAACTCCTACATACATTTTAATATTGTAAATCTCTGTTGTTATTACTTGTGTTTTATGTATTTTGAAACGTGGCTACCAAGGAAATATTTGATATGTTTGGAGCTATATTTTTTTTGTAAAGAATTAAAATAAGAGATACCAAATAATAAAGGAGCACGAGTTAATTACTTGAACTCATTTACTAAATATTTTTAATCTTAAATAATGAGCTATAAAATACATCCTGAAACACAGGTTGCAAAGTGAAAAAGTTAGTTTTGTTTCAGAATTTCGCGCAAAACTACTCAGCCTGTCTGCACTTAGTTTGAACTGATGGACTAGAGAAGAGAAGTTAGTCTACAGATGACATGAAAATAGTGGTCTACTCTTGTTTTCTCGAATAGTGTAATTTGACCTACACTTTTATAGTACTCGCGGAATCCCTATGCAGAGTACTTTTTTGCAACAACGGGTTACAAAATCATAAACCCTCGGATTCACAGTCAGGGATAATCATTGGGTCAGAATAAAGCGAGAGATGAATTCGTACTACAACAAGATACTTAAAGTACTTAAATAATGTTAGGTACCTAACAAACGATATTCATTCTTTCAAATCCACCTATCCTGCCGCAAATACTGAGGCTAATTCGTATAAGGTTGCAAGGAAACTATATTTAAGATAAGGAACAGACAAGCAAGCAAGAATCTAAATATTTGTTCTTCTAATAAGTTTTTGTGATAAATATATCTGATAGGTCGGACGTAGCTTAACTCAATACATAGAAAACTATGTCAACCGTACGAACAAAGTACTACTGAAAAAACCATGTTACCCTTTGGATCAAAACTCAGGTATTGACTTCTACCCTAGCTACTGAGTTTAACCACGAATTAAAAACAACGACACTGTAATGCTACATATCCAAGAGACATTCGTCATATTGCTGGTATTCCTGCACATCGTATCTATGACATCGTGAATGGTAAGATTTTAGGAAAAAATATTTCTAACGTTTTTAGGTTGATACTTATGTATATAACACACATTTCGTAAGGTACTTTCTGAGTATTAATTCTGAGAATATAAAAGCCGTTTCCTTTATTTAAAAGAAAAGTCACATTAGGCTATCTGCTATGTCCACCGCGATGAAAAAAATCCAAATTTCAATGTTGTAAGTCAGTACGCTTACCGCTGTCCCAGAGGAAGGTAAGTTACTTCAAATTATTTTTTCATGTGTTTGTCACGACAGGTAAGCCTTTCATAAAGTTGAATAAAAGTTCCGTCATCTTACAGAATGTAAGTAATTCAAAATAAAGATATATTTCAATTAGATAAAGAAAGTCCTAGTTTCCATGCCCTTAATAATATGTTTCAACTTTAGAATATCAAAACAAAAATATACTCGTTTTTATAAAATAAAATGTTGAACAGCCACAATGGGTAAGGTGTGAATACTTAGCTTCGAGCGTTGCTGTATGTATGTTCGTCATTCCTGCTTGTTTCTACAGATGTTTGGCAAGTTTAGCTCAGTAAATGTCTGTTTTTAAAGCAGGGATTCTCAAAGTATGGTTCTCGGCCCACTGATGCTCCAAAGTACAACTCACTGATGCGCAACGTCACAGCTGAGGCCACACGAAAGAGCATAACAGATGAGGAAGGACTGAAGAGATTGTTCGAGAACCACTGGCTTAAAATTACCAGAAGTAAATAATCACCGAAAGCTACTGTGAACACTCGTCTCAGTTAAATCTACATATAAAATCTTAAATACATGGCCAAATACTGTAAAATTCAACAATTATTTACACAAACAAAATATACTTAGCTACAGAGTAATTTATGCAATAAAAATTTCTACATTTTTCAAAATGATCCAACTCGAGCCAAAACGATGTCTTGATGAAGACAATTTCTTTACCATCAGTGAAGACTAGTTTGCCCTAATTTTAATACATTTTAAGATCTGTGCCACTTTTCTTAACCTCCAACTTGACCACTAAATATGTCGACAGAGTGAATAAACACTTTCATCAGTTGGATAGTTTTTATAATTTCGAGCTGATCAAATATTACCATCATCGACAAACGATCTGTTTGTTTGTTTCAGATATCTGTGCAAAACAACTGAAGCGTTACCTGCGCTAACATTCCCTAATTTGTATCTGATAGACGACAGGGAATGTTGCTAGTCAATAGCACGTATAGCCAATTCTGCGACTACTTTACTAGAATAGCGAATCTGACCAATCATCCTCGGGCCAAAAAGTGTGGAGCGCTTGCGTGAACAAGAAGTGAGCCACATACCCTGAAACCCACAACCTGCACGTAACTACCTGGCCACACCCGGCACATTGAAGAACGATTAGTTAATTAACACAGATAAAAAAAAAAAAAAGGTAAATCCATTCTAATCTTCTTCACTCCACATACGGGACTGGGTAATCCCCACCCACATAGTTACAGCCTGCTATGGTAGGATGTTACGTCGGTCGTTTACGTTGTATGGTTACATAAGCATAATAACTTCATCACACTTCTCAAATCAACAACTCAAAGAGATTAACCAATACTTTGTTGTTGTTATTTCAGGATTACAGTTTGTTCAGTTTTTACAAAAACGTTTGCAAAAATAACTGTTTCCATCTAAAACATATGAAAAATGATCAACCATTCGAAAGTGATCTTGTTTCTGAACATTTTGACATGTGTCGAACTTTTAGTGTGTTGTTATCGGTAAAAGGTGATATTTGATACATACAGTTTATAACTCACTGTATTTAACTACTACAATGCATTTACTATCACAGTATGTATTAGGTTTAAACTAAAAAAAATACGGTAAAAAAATACACAAATGTCAACACAATTTGCTTGTTCTGTGAATTATATGCGTTTAATAAAACCATGATTAATTCTGATATCAGATTTGTTTTTAATATGGGAAATCGTCGTACAATTGAATCATGTCTCAAAAGTGGAATTCGATCAGTTTTGACCTAATGTACATTTCGTAACTTCAGACACAGAAAAGAAAGATATATTAAGTAACTTTATAACGTAGTATTAGATCAAAATAATTACCGATATTTTGCAAAGCATACTTTCAACTAACTTCCGCCAGAGCGATTAATGCATTTTGTCTATAGTTTTATTTCAAAAGTTTCTGGGATCACAACGACCGAAAGACTGCAGTCTAACATTTCAAATTAACTTCTCCCGATAATCTTCAAATTTATACCTAATATTAGAATCTGCTTTCGTCAGACTGTTCCAGGATGTTGACAGTATTCCAGAGTGTACGAGTCGTACATTTTTAATGTCAGGATATATCATCCTGCTAGAATAATACTTTAGCTTAAAATCAGTTTTTGACATATTAGAAAACATAATTTATAAGAACAATTTGTTAAAATTAATTTATTATAATTAGTTACCTTTATGATATTATATGCCGTCTTTACCTTCAATAATTTGATATTGTAGCACTTCTAAAGCTGGGAGAGAAAAATATCATACTATTCAACGCCTGCTATTACTTCATGTCCCTCCGGTAGAGCAGCGACGAATCCACAGATTTACAACGTCAAAATCAGAAGGTTCGATTCCTCTATGTAAATACAACAGATGGCCTACTGTGTCGTTGTTGTAAAAAAATTACACATTATGTTGTCACTTCGTTTCTGTTTAGAAGTTCATAAACAGCTACGCATGCGTAAATGTTGTTAATGTTTTTTGTGGTGGTACTTCTGTGAACAAATGTTGCACGTGACCATGAGTTATAATAAAAGTTCTATACCAAGTCAGGCGTGAAACACGTGCTTTGAGAAGACAATATGGAAATACGACTGCTAAAAATAGTAACAACGAACCCAGCAGTCCACGATGTAGCTACCCAAACTTACCCCTAGGGTTGTTCAAACAACTGGCTGCAGTAGTTATCAACTTTGTGAATATTTATTTAGGGTTACGTTAACCGAAAGATTGCATTTAATGAACTCTTTACAGCAAACTATGGTTACTAAACGACTAACATATCATGTCTTTTCGAGGGGTGACTATTGGAGCTACAAATATACCGGAAAAAAACGTACGTGTGTTTTAAACCACAATGAACAAACATTAAAAACACATGTAGCTTTTCACTAAAAATGTTCAGTTTCTTGAGGAATATTACTATTCAGGCCTTTTTTAAATTGTTATTCTATGCAAAAGGTTTTAAGCTTCCGATAACAGCACATTTCGCATTCTTTAAATTTAGTTCCAAGATAGCGGTGAAGTTAAATGATATAAACATACAGTGAATTGTTGGACTGAATGCATTCAAAATACATTAAAAATGGTCAACTATTTCATAAATATACCCAAAATAAACATTTAATCTCTCAGACTAACTTCATGTTAACAAGTCTCTCAAGACCAATCGTCCATTTCCTGACTCACACTGACCTTTCTTCCCCTCCCCTTATAGGGCACACCAAAATCATATCATACACGCGCATCGATTGCCACTTAGATTTCACAGGGCTGTTATTTCTAAATATGTACCTCTTTCCTATACAATTTTACTATCAACAGCTTTGGCAGCAGTGGATACCTTTTGGCTCCATATCAGAATTCACGAGTGAGTTTGTTTTGCTCCACTTTTCTTTGAAGTTTATGTGTAGGTTTAAAGAATTCACACTTAGAATATCTTGACTTTTCGATTAAAAAACAATGCAAAACTCGAATTGAAAAAGACAAAAACGACCATTTCAAAAACAACACCATGATAGCAAGGAGGAATAAAATGATTATAGCCAAATAAGTTAACTGGTTGCAATGTTTTGGTATAGACCTAATGTAGCAACAGAAATTAATGTGTAACCGAAACTACTATATAACCTTTTTTTTTTTTATGGAAACGTAAGATACAAAATATGTTTTGAAATCATTAATATTTTTTTTAGAGATTTATCACTTAAATGTTTGCACGTTTATAATGATTTATTTTTCACGAAATCAGGGTGTCTAGTGTTGCATATAATGATTACTATAATACAAAGAACAAGACGTTTGTGTTTCTGATAGCAAATCAAGTGGAAGATGAGATGAGGGTAAATTAATAAAATTGAGTGATATTTATGTTTGAAAGAAATGGTTTGGTTTGTTTTGAATTTCGCGCAAAGCTACACGAGAGCTATCTGCGTTAGCCGTCACTAATTTTGCAGTGTAAGACTAAAGGGAAGGCAGCTAGTCATCACCACTCACCGCTAACTCTTGGGCTACACTTTTGCCAACGAATAGTGGGATTGACCGTCACTTTATAACACCTCCACGCGACCCTCAGATGACGATTCGAGTGCCTTAACTACCTGGCCACGCCAGACCTGAAAGAAATGGTACAAGTTACAATAAAATCTGTTCTACTCATCTTTTCATTTATAAGTACAGAATTGAAGACATCTACTGAAGACGACTTGTTCGTTAATATCAACAGAGGCTCGACTCACCCAGCAAGTGCGCCTACTTCAAAAACTGTTAAAAAGAACGTTTTTAAAAATCACTTCCTTACTTCGATTAAGTTAAGGAAAATCAAGATATTTAACATTCAGTGATGTAACCGTTCTAATGACAAAAATATAGGAAAAGATACTGCCATAAAAAATACACGTGTGTGAAAAAAAAGGTCAGATGGATTTATGTCAGTACAACTACTAATGTTTCTAGTGATAATATATTTATAATGTTTTTAGTTACTTTTTAAGAAAAACATAAGTGTAACTTTAAAATGTACGTCTTCATTCTCAAGCTTCCTATGCAATTTTAAGTTAAATAATGTACGTTATAGCATCAGGTAACATTATGTGTGCGGCATGGCCAGGGAGCTGGAATGGTCGGCTCAAAGATGTTCACTAATGGGAGCATTATAATGTGACGATCAGTCTCACTATTCGTTGGTTAAAGAGTAGTCTAAGAGTTGGCGGTGGGTGTTGTTGACGAATTACCTTCCCTCTAGTCTCACCCTGCTAAATTAGAGACAGCTATCGCAAATAGCCCTCGTGTAGCTTTGCGCGAAATTAAAACAACAACAAACTTTTATATTGTGTTTCTATTCTGTGTATGAACCATATTTATGAAAAAAGATCAAGTGTTATTTTCGAATTTTGGGTCCAAACGTAACCACGTGGTATTGTCTTAGATTAGAATTTATAATTTATGGTTCGCAACCCCTTCTCGAAAAAACAAATCTTCGTTCTTTTGGGTCATGTAAGCATGTGTTGTAAGAATGATGGTCAAATCCTACTACTCGATTGGACAAATGTAGCCTCAAAGTTGGCGATGGATGCTGTTGACTAGATGTCTTTCCTTTAGTCTATTAAGAAAGTCTATACGCAGATATCTGTTTTGCACTTTTGCTCGAAATTTCGACAAGAGCCATTTTGTGTTAAGTAACAATATCATAGTACAGAAAATGGTATTGCATCATTCAACAAAATGTCAGTTCTGATTGTAATTATGAATAGAGCTTATGATAAGTTAAACTGCAATAACTATTTGTTTACAACATTTGCCAATCTGTTGTTTAATTGAATATATTCACTTAGAATGTAACAGTAATTTTTATGTGTATAGTAATCCAGAATGTATAGTTTATTCTAACTAATGTATTGACACGGAAACCTTTTATCTCCGCCACTGCAGATTGACGGAGTTTATGTTTTCACCTTTGTATATTTGTCAGAAAAGGTTCTCACAAGCGACTGAATGCAGTTGAGCTAAATTTGGTGTACAATTAGACTATAATCCAACTTAGATGTGATTAGTTTTGAAGAATCAGTCGCAGTTCAAGGTTACGAAAATCAAAAGAATTCATTTTTTCTTGTTAACTAGGGGAGATATTTTTCACGATATATTTGCTCTATAACTCAGTAAAAAAGTGTTAGATTTTGATTAAACGTGGTAGATACATGTAGAATATTATATATATTCCTCCTTATTCTGCCAAAATTGGTCCGTTTCTGTTGACAGTTTTTAACAGCCATATGTATATCAACGCTGCATAGCGAAGGTGTGTGCTGTGTTGAGTGCCACTGTAATGCTTATTATTATTTTACAAGGAGAAAACTACAGAATAGTCACGTTTAAAGCGACCTCTTGAGTAATTTGTTTTTTAATGTAACAAAATCAGAACAGTTATTTGATGTGAAAAAAATTGATATTATATTATCTTGTCTTATAGAACAATTACAAAAGCGCTTTTGTTTAATTTGTGTATAACACTGCTGAAAATACTATAATGGTGAATAAAAAATTTATTAATACAGGTAGGACTAATCACAAAAACATTTTGTTCAGTGAATAAAAATATAACTTTTTCCAGCAATTAAATATTAGACAGTTAATGCTAGGTGGCCTCAAGCCTTTTGGGTATCGCACTGAGGAAGGAAGGGGTGACGGCAAGTAGTTGCTCTAAACTGGTTTTCATCGAGTACAAAATGTGAAACGAAGCAAATGAATGCCGTATTGAAGCCCCAAATGAAATCTTTACTTTTCATTTTGGTGTTGACCGTTAACAAATTCTCTTGAACTTATAACTGACGTCAGTCAATAATGTCACACTTCAGAAAGTAACATATATTCCTGCTTTGTGGACAGTTTGTTAAATTTCAAGCAAAATACACAAAGGCTACCTGCGTTAGTTTTCCCTGAGTTTGAAGTGGTAGATTAAAGGGAAGGCATCTGCTTAACATCGCCAACTCATGGGTGGCTACTTCTCTTGAACAGTGGGATTTAATCGTGTCTCTTATAATGCTCTCAAGGCCATACGGAACGAAGTTTGTTTTGGCGATAAGGGGGTTTGAACCATGTGACTTAAGGCTCACAGTCTGATACTTTAACCAGTGTGTCGCACTTGACGAACACGGTCAGATGAAGCTGCACATTCACTAATTTTAGAAGTTAACACTAACTAATACACCTCAGTCGGTAACTGCACGCTCTGATCTGGCTATCTTTGTTGATTTTTTTTTTCAATGAATTTGTTTATTCTAGAACTATGCCCTCCTTTCCGTTGTTAGATAACATATCAATCAATCTTGACAACAAATATATGTGGGCGTGCTTTAGATTTATCCAGCTCGCAATTTGCTACTTCCTCCTTTCATACGCTTGTCGTACTGGTATTGTCCAATCAAAAGTGTAAAATGTAGCGTTACTGGGCTTACTTTGAATGAAAACGAGCAAGCTTGATAACCTTGAGGATGTAACGTTGCTATAGCGATTTCGTCAGTAACTAATCAGCATGAAACTTGCTTTGTCAGGGCTACTGATTCTGAGTCACGATTTGTCCCGCCCATAAGTGCAGTTTGTTATGTATGATTGTACGATATTAGATGGACTAAATTTTGCTTCCGTATTTGCTAGGTAGTGTTATGGTGAAAAATAAAGTATAGACTATTTTTTTTTCTTCACAACACTGTATAATAAATCACTATAAGTTGCCTTGAGATAAATATTTGGTTACGGTACGTTGGAAAATGTAGGAATAGCAAATTGCATATAAAAAAAGTGTAAATTATACTTGTCCGTATTTCCGTACTGCTTGCGTCCAACCACCTCAACAATTTCATATTAAAAGTCCTTTTTATAGTTGATACAGAGAACGTGTTCACTAAACTGTAAATATATCTTTTTTAGGCTGGTCAACAACCTATTGAAAACATTTGGGCACTTTTGTCTAATCAAATAATGGAATTTGACTATCTCTCTCTTAGTGTAATGCCACAATGATTTTAACTATATGAAACAGGCTGTGGTGCATACAAAAATTATTCATATTTCTATATCTACATTGCAGGTTGCTTTCTAGGTATATGTAATGTATGATTATTTACGTTATGTACCTCTGTGGTATATTAAAATGTTACAATTATGCCTTATAAAGTTGATAAAACAACTGTTCTCACGTCAGTTATTTCATCCTGGGTTTTGATGGAGTTTCTGAAATGAATCTATTTAAGTTATTTATTTATAAAGATCCTCAAATATAGCTTTTCATACGATTAAGTAGAAAGGAAAACCTGAAATGAAACATTCAATTAGCCAAATGTAAAAATTTGGGAAATGTTGATTATTCACTCCTATAATCTCAAAACTTGTAAAATTATGTTACTTGGTTGCAAAGGTTAAAGGATGTAACTGAAAAACACAGAAATTAATAACTTAATAACAAATGAGCCATAAAAATAACTGATTGATTTCTAGAATGTATGCATTATGAAACGTGGAGAGTTTACGACACCCAGGTAATCCAGGCTTTTATATGTAGTAGAGGGTCTGCCTGTGGTACTTCCGAGTAAAATGCTTTTATTATCAGATCCGCTAGAATTTGCATCAATGAGAGGTTCGACAGAAAACGTCGAAATAAATTAACTTTTTTTTTGATAAATAAATAAACTGAACACAAACTGTGAAAATCATCTTTATTTAATTATAATATAATCAAATTAACGAGGGTGTAAATAAAATATATCATTTTTACTGGGTGTTTGAGAGATATATGTGAGAAAAGAAGGCGAATAAGCTTTCCAGGCTCAGACAACATAATTATATATACTATTCTTCTCAGCAGTGTGTGTTACATACGTCACTACTTGTTCTTCACATCGAAAAATAAATGATATATCCTTAGGGTATGAACTAACTCACCAATGAAAAAGATTGCTGTTTACCTTTACATAGTATCTTCTACTTTACAATAACATTTCCCGTAAGAAAATACATTTAATATCATAGGTGATTGACCTAGAACCATAGGTAACTAAGGAAAAAAGAACTTAGACACTTTCTTGCTCAAAGTTCTATAATAAACCTGCATGCAATTTTGTGAACGAAATTTTAAAATTTTAAAAATATTTTAGGCGAGCTTTCAGCGTACACTTTACTTTATAAAGGGCGTAAAAATACATAGTTTACGTGCATTATGACTATCAAATAAGAAAATTCCTTCAGTAAAAGTCAGATCTAAGACTTAAAATCAGCTAAATGATTCAATTTAGATATTATTCTGCTATTTCTTTATTTCTCAGATATAAAAGCTTTTTTCTTCATGAACTCGACTCTAAACCACTTTTGAAAATATTTATGGAGCTTAAAACTGAAAATTGGACTCGTCTGACTTGTAGAGACTGTATATAATACAAGGCAAAGTAAAATGTATCTTTGTTTTTAGCAACGATAAGCCGGGAACAGACCAGTGAACAAGAGGTCACGTAATACTTCTATATAATGTTGAAAAAGATCTGAAGAAACGTTTTAAATAATTTTGTAGAAAATATTGGGCTGAGAAAGCATGATATTATATATACAGAAACAATAATGTTATTCCTCTCCGAGTTCAGACACTACTTAGTGAAAGTAGAAAATTCTTAAACCATCAACATTTTATAGTTCAGCAAAAGCACTTCTCCAAAGAACTGAAAATACATCTCTACCAACATCTGCTGTGAGAAATGTTCAAAGATACTTTAGTTGGACACGAGCTTTGACCGTGTGTACCTAGCATGTGAAATGACGTCATTACTACACAAGACGTCTGTTAACACCTTAAAAGTGCGTTTTATTTTGTCTTCTTTCCAGGCTTTCCATAATCTTAAACTTTAAAATCCAATAGAGTTTATGAAATAAAAAAATCAAAATATCTCTGATTCTGCCTTGTTTGGGTAACACTATTTTCTCTGCCCCTGACAAAACCTTTAATCGGCATGACATATATATGAGACAGGGAAACATTAACCAACCCTTTACAGATAGTAATTACAAAGACAGTGAGATTACAATGTACAATGTGATACAAGACAACATATACATTAGAAAAACAAGTAACCACAATATGGGACCTATTGATATAAAGGTAATTAAAAGCACAAATAGAAAAGATAAGTTCCTTCATAATACTAAAAATATGTACACGTGAGAAAGAGTTCATTAAATACAGAAATATTCTTCAAAGAAAGGTTAATTAAAGTAAACCTTTTGTAATAACAACACTTTTTAACATTTAACATTTTTCAGAGAGAACAATATATGATGCCAAAAATAATTATTTTAATAATGATGAAATAAACGAATATGTTATAGTGCATAACACAAAGCTGTTTGTTGTGTTAAGCGCAAAGCCACACAATGGGATATCTATACTGAGCCTACGACGGGTATCTAAACCTAGTTTTTAGTGTTATAAGGCTACTGACGTATTCCTGAGCTCCCGAGGTGCGTATCAAACTGACAAATGGAACTTTAAATAATCAAAAGCAGCGTAACGTTTAACCATGTCTGTGCTATATACATTGTCATACACATATGCAGTACAGCAAGAACAAGCAAACATTACACACAACCAAAACAAGAAAGACTGATATAAGACATGACCTGTATGACTGGAGAACTCTCATCTAATAAAACTAGACTCTACTCAAATTCTTCAATAATTATCTATACATTCACACTAATGGAATGTATATAGAAAACATAACACTTTTAGCACAAAGTAAATAAAAAATGCTTACTATATAATGTTATCATAAACTCTCTCTATATCTATATGCAAGTCACAAACATAACACAGAATAAAATGAATAAAAACACATTTTCAGTTTTAAGCCTTAACAAAGATACACTTTGTAAATTAATGCATCCTAGATTATTATATTACTATTTAAATATGCTCTGTAAAACTCGCGCT
Source organism: Tachypleus tridentatus (assembly GCF_004210375.1). NCBI lineage: Eukaryota > Metazoa > Arthropoda > Merostomata > Xiphosura > Limulidae > Tachypleus > Tachypleus tridentatus. The sequence continues at coordinate 97,900,040 of NC_134836.1, forward strand.
GTCTTTCCTTTCGATGTATTCTTTTTTAATTTTTAACTTTTCAAAATGATTAATATTTACATACATGCAAATATTTCATAACACGCAAAAACGAAGAAGGAGTCTACAAGAGTAGTTAGAGCAGTTATTCAGATGCGGAAGTTGTGCCACCATGTTTAATGACATACAAAGTCTTTTCTTCATTGAAATAATTTATAGTGGAAATATAGTTTGTTAAGCTTGCAAAGTTTATTCTATAATGATAGATAGTAAGCATGATGAAATTATAAAATGTTAAGTAAAAGATATGTATTTTCTTGTCTTTTATCGAACGAAACTTGAAAGAAACAGAAATAAAAAACAAACACATTACTTGTTATTCTCATCTAGTGGTCATGTGACTAGTTTTGGACATTATAATTCAAACATGGCCATTTGAATCACTATCAGACATTATCAATAGTGTACGTGATACCTTCGAGGCATCTGAATAATTTGTTGCTTTGTTACACAGGACACTACTAGCTGCAAAAAAAGTTGATACCCATGTCTAGATGGTTGAAAAAATCGGCACAACGTATTATGGTAACTTGTAGCTGCTTGTACAAGTTCTATGTAATTAGATGTGCCTGTACTACATTACTCAAACTGTACTGGAAGCACATGACCTTTCCGCATAGCAAGGGTTGCCCATGCTAGTTTTGGGTCCTTCACTTGCTTTTCCCAGAGCCCTTGAGATTTGGGTTTGGAATCAAGTTGCCACTGGAATCGCCTAATCAGCTCTAGTGCATAGGTCTATATCATAACAATGGAAAGACCATTGCTTTAACGCAGTGTCATGGGTGATGACATCTAACAAATGGCTATTGTGTGGTGAGATAATCTGTTTGTGTTCCTGTGGTGCACACCCACATAGTACTGTATAGCTTTGTTAGGTGCACACCCACATAGTACTGTATGGCTTTGTTACACGCTTGTTGTGATTCAATGTAAGAACTTCCTCTCCAGATCTTCAAGGACTGAGCCACTTCAGTAATAGGTGTTCGACCCTGATGTGAACGTTTTGTCATATATTGTTGATAGTGCTTACTGAAGATTAACACTGCAAGCGAAACTCTCTATTCATATAATATCTGCTTTCAGGAGTTGTAAGTGTATGTCTATCGTGCACTATTATTCATTCAGCTCCATCTTACCACTGCAACAACACTGCCCTAGTTCCAACGTTATTGCCATGAATATACCAACACGGAAGCTTTTACTAAAGTACACTCCTTGGTCCATCTGAAATGCACGAGTGTTTAGTGAAAGTGAACATTGTTCCAGAAATTTGGGAGAAATTGATCAAGAAACGTTGTTAATAAATTACACATACCCAAAGAAACTTTAAACTTTTCATCTCATCGTGGTTGGATTCAGTCTCAAACCACAACAATCTTTGTAGGATATGCCTAGATGACGTATCTATCATTGATATGAACAAGAAGTTCTACTTGTGTGCACATTAGAGCACACTTCCTTGGTTCAAATTTAATTAGCGACTCCTATCAACTTTAAAACCATGGAGAGGTTCATAATAGCGGGTTTAAATGTTTAGCCAAATACCAAAATACCATCTACATGTACCAAGCGTCTCTCTTACTACAGTTCTTCAATTTTAAGATTCGCCAATTTCCCGAAAGTGGCTGAGAAACCTACACAATGATTGTTTAATCACATTAGCATTGTATGTTTATATGTCGAGTTATTATATTTCTATACAAATGACCCTCAAATGCCATACAAATATTGGCATTCTCAACCAGCATGTCACTAAGAGTTTGCTACTGTATTGAGTCTAGAAGAATTTCAGACACAAGTGGCTAAGCAATACTTTTGTTACTACTAGTATTAGTCACCTCCATTTTGTTTGCTACTCTCATAATCAAGAATTGCAAAGAAACACTGGGACTTGATCTACTGATGATTGGTTGGTTGTCGTTTTATGGCTCAAAGCAACTAGGCTATCTGAGACGATCTACTGATGGACAAATAACTACTTGTGCTTCTAGTATTTGCTTTCCATATAAAAAATAGTGAGTTTCATAGATTGAGTCAAACATCCATGATACATAACACCAACAAAATTGATCTTATCAATAATAAACCATAGAAAATTATTTGCATACACTCAGGTGCTATTATTTTATCTTCAAGGTACATCACAACAATCCACGTTTACTGGATTGGTCCTGATTGACACTAGATGGACTTTCCACCCGAGGATATTAATGCTAAAAATGATGTCGGTAATCATGACCTTCACTCAATGGCTCATGTGGCCTAGATGTAGTTGAAGACATGCCAGATGATTCATATCTAACATTTTGCCAGTCACCAGTATAAAGTGAGTGTTCCCTGCTCAAAGTGCATGACACATGGCAGAATCGAATAGGGTCACTGCGGCTCCTGTATCAGGAGCTCCAGTGCCCTACAGTTTATCTTTACAGACTTGTATCAAGAACCAATTTGAGAAACTGCATTGACTACAATATTCTTTAGGATAAACTCTTTAATGTGCCCTCCCAAATCGTGTTCATACCCAGCCTGGACCTTACTAGTTTTCTGAAGCCTGGAAACGTCAGCTACTGCTTGCTGCCTATTTTCCTACACATGCCAGGACGAAAAGATCTACCTATCTTGTCGCACAACAAGATAAAAATAATTCATTAGGAAATGTCCTTATAGCTCACAAATATGGAATACACTTTAGTACTCCCTTCCAGAAAATAACAGACTACATTTAGTATAAACTTCATAGGAGAATCTGGATAATTATTATCCTTAACTAAGAATTAATGTATTTGACACAATATAGGAAAACTGGCAGTGGGGCCTCAGCTCTGCAAAGAGTTATCTGATTGAGCAGGACAGATTATACGTTGAAGCATAACAATAGATGCTTCTTTTGGTTCCCTCAAACCTAACTGCCTGAGATATCTCCCTCAGGGTATGAATATCTCATATTTCTTAGTGGTGCCTTATGGTCTCACTCAGTAGGCTCTTGACCATAGATTTGTTAACAAGAATGTCCTTAGGATATGCAAAAACTATTTCAGTGTAAATTTTCCCATATAAATGGCACATATCCTCTGTGAAGTCACCCAAGTTTTCTGAGGGACTCCTCTTGAAAATTCAGTTTGGCCTCGTGAATAACTTGGTTTTCTAAGTCAAAATATAAAAACATCTTGGTTAAGATTATATTCCAATTTTAAACTGTGCTTCCATTAAGTATTCGACATCGTCAAGAATCAGACTATCTAAATTTAAGATAAAGTGTTACTTGAAGCATTTTAAGAAATGGTTCAAGTCCTTCTTAGCAGCCCCTTAACACATCAAAGGAGTGATATTCTTTGCTTTCACCAAATATGTACATCGCCTTGGTGCATATCTCCTGATGTCGGGCTTACAATTTAGCCTGAACTTGACAATCCTGTATAATAGGTTGTCATCGAGTAATCAGGCTCCTGGAACCTCACACCCTGTCTACTGTTGGCTTCTGTCCCAGTTACTGCGAGGTTATAACACAATGGCTGCATCTTATCCATGGGTCGTATCAAATTCTGGGATGTTCCATAGCCAACTGTTGCCTTATTTCCTGGAAAGAATTATCCTTCTAATCCATTAGTGACAACTACATTGCTTGCCAGCATTGCAGTTCACATTAGTGAACTTCATTCACCAATAACACTTTACTCTTTACTTTTATGATTGTGCTTCCCTTCATTTAGTGGCTCACTTTCTTCTTACCGATCATTATTATTGGTAAATGTATGCTATCTTATCTGCCAGGAATACAGCTCCTGTTGGTGGCTCTCATTCTTTATTAACCTTATGCTACTGACCTTGAATTTGGCAGCTAGTCACCTCCATTCATGAAGAGTTTACCTGTCTTGCACCTGATAATCTTTATCCTCACCTGTAAATATCCACCATTTCTCCTACTGGGGAAACAACTCCTCTTTGTAGAACTTGTGTATCAACAAACATCTTGATTTTGATTCCTGTTGAGTCCGAGTACTTATCTTCAAGGAGAATCTCCCTATTGCCAAACTAATCATTGAACTCTTCTTACATAAGTGCCAGCTTTTTTCCTTTTAATTTGTAGATACATTAAAAATCCCAGCACCCATTTTTATTTCTGTAAACTTAAAACATTCTAGATATTATTTTTGATAAAATCATCTATCCTACCCATGAATCTAGTGAGAATTTTGCAGTATGCTTCAAAGAAAGTTTGTTACTAGTCAGTTAGATTATACAATCATTTATCACAAGACAACATACAAACATCTAGCTGTCTAAAACTACTTAATAGTTTAGAGGAGAGTTACAACTCCTATTCAGCTTAATTTTTTAGATCACAGCAATCGTCTCTAATTCTACAAGTTGATGATGTTCTAAATATTATAGATAATATTTCTGCTGCCCTAATTTAAAGAAAATCAAGGGAATATCCTAACTGCCATTTTTGCAATTGATCTAAGCCTTACTGAGCCAACACTAAGCGCTGTTACACAATCCTTCTCTTGATGATTCCTCATTTCACTCATATTGGATTACCAACTAAGTACTTTCAGCATTTGCCTCTTCATCACTTGAGACAAGATGACATAAAACAGCACGATCACTATTGTGTTACTCACCAGCCTCAAACTCTGATTGCTGGTATAACCATTGTATGAGAAGTTTATCAGTGGCATATACCCTCAGTTAGTTAATGTGTTCGATGCACTTATACTCACTATGTGAATGCTGTAACTAATAATTTGATGGGCTGAATTGTCTGGGGATGAGATAAGAACTACTTCAAGTGAAGCTGAGTTTCTTCGATGTGGTGTGTATCAGAGTCAACCTCAGTCTTCTCACTCAAATTATTATTTCTTCAATGCATTGTCATAGTATCTCTATGGTTATACGTCAGATTTTCTAGCTTTCAATATGCAAATACATGCTTATTAACCACATTAGGTTTTAACAATTTTGCATATTTTTGTGAATGTCTAGGTACATCTACTCTATGGAGTGGACCATATATGAAGTTTGCAGGAATCCGTATTTCTCAAATAAACACGAGCATATTAGGCAAACAATCACTTGATTTCTGTTATGTTGCCTGATACACCATACTGAAGTATGATAAATGTTCATTCCAGTCAGATCACTTTGGTTAACAAACATCACAAGCATTCTTTTAACATTCTATATTACAGGTTCTGCCAAACCACAAGACTGGGGTTGATATAATGAAATTCACATAGACTGCTGTTGATACAATAAAATGCACACGGATTACCAATTAGTAAAAGCAGTCCAACTAGTAACTAAAGGTTAAATGAGGAAAAGATTTACAGAGTTTTAAACATAAAATGTGACTTGACTGAGTCGCAGAAATAGGACTTAACCATTGAACATAAATGTAAATACTTTTTATTTTTAACAACAACAATTCAAAAATATATGAGAGCACAAGATATTGAGTCACTAGATGATTCTGAAAAAATTCTAAAGAGAAATCTGAAGATATTGTGAGGAAAGGCTGCTCTCGACTGAGAGACTATAGAGTTATGTATAAATATACTAAGTTAATAACGTCATCTCACACTTTTTTTGGAGCGAAATTAAAGAGAACTTAACCTGCCAACTTTTAAAATTCTAACATAACAATTTCACCAGAGAATCAAAAATAAATTTTCACTAACAATGCCCGTGAAAAATTTCCAAAATATTTAAGTAGGACACACAAGGTGACCAAATGTGGCTGGCACATGTTATAACACCATTAAAGTAAAAGGCAGATTTCCTATATGTGAAAGTCTGCTAGCAATCTAGAATTATGTTTTTATGATAAAATATTCAAGTTTTGGTGAATAGTTCAGATGTCTGAACTAAAAAACAATATCGCATCTCTAGATGTTACATGGAAACCACACTTAGTTATTTCTGAATTAACTCGATTGTTTGGTATAAATCCATGAGCCAGATTCTCTTACACAATTTTCTTAGTAACTGATAGAACTTGTTATCCTTACAATCACCAATTAAGAAGACGAGATATAATGTTTTAAGAGTTTATATTGTTGGACAGATGTTTTGTTTCATTTGTTAAAAAGAAAAACGCAAGTTAATTCCATGATGAAAAAAGTTTCTACAAATAGCTTAACCAATGTTGCTAGTTTAGTTGTTTCTGTGAAATCTCCTAGGCATTGCTTGTATGACATGATACTGTTATATATAGTACAGCCACATATGTGGTATGGCCAGGTGATTATAGTGCTCGACTCGTAATAGAGGATCTCGGGCTCAAAGTCCTGTCACACCAAACATGCTCGCCTTTTCATCTGTGGGAGTTATATGGTCAATTCCCCTATTCATTGGTAAAATAGTAGCCCAAGATTTGTAGGTGGCTGGTAATGATTAGCTGTCTTCCCTTTAGTGTTACACTGCTAAATTAGAGAAGACTAGCGCATATAGTCATGTAGCTTTGCGTGAAAATTAAAAATAAACAAACAAATAAATTGAATGATTGCTCTTCTTGTGGTTAGCAGTTCTAAATTTCAGATGGCCATACCTGAGCCTTGAGTTCTCAGAAGTAGTCACTTAGCCCATTTACCTTATAAGAAATCTACTGCCAACATTTAAAAATGCCAGATATGTTTATATTTTTTGTTCATTAAAAGGTTCGGTACTAAAGAGAGAAAAAAAACTAACCATGTTATTCTTAAGTAGGGTGTATATTTTTTATTTTGAAAGACTGAAAATAACTAAGCACAATATTAGAGGTCGCTCGAAATAAACTAGTTTATATAACCAAAATGGCGTTATCTAGGATTTTCGGTAAGGTCACTGTTAAGTTGTAGAAGGTCATTTTTGGATAAAAGTATGAATGATTTTTTAACAATATACATTTAAACTAAATAAACTTGAAGTGAGATAATATTAAGAATACAAGACACCATATAGTCTTTCAAGGCTATCCTTACATATCCAATTTGTTTGATAAATAAAACTTAACATTTTAATTTAAGTTTAACTACGCTTTTATCTTTCTCTTTCCGGAAATTATTTTTCCACCCTTAAAGTTATGAAAAGTACTAGGCTCCACGACTTCTGACGGCGGCTTATTTTATCATTCAATTACCATATCAGAAAAATTAACTGAAGAGTGGAACCCAGATCTTTTTCTGCTTATTCGAAGTGTTAAACTTATGTCCTTTTGTTATATTCAGAATGTTTCACCAAAAGATTAAAAGCCTTTATTTTCTTAATATCCTGAATAAGCTCGCAACTATATAAAGTATCACATATTTTCTTATATTTCTCACTGTAAAATAAGTCTTGCCTGTCATTAATAACTCTTCCATTTCTAGAATCTTCTTACCATTTTAATTGTTTCCAATCAGTCAGTATTCTTTCATAAATAAGACCAACTGTACATACAGTGTTTCAAGTAAGGCCACATTAGTAATTTATTGAAGCAACTATTAATAACGTAACAAATGTATCTGTAAACTTTTACTTCCAGCAAAAAACTTATTCACCACTTCAGACACGATATTGAATAAAAACCCCATCTATATTAAACATTTGAACCAAATTATAATAATTTAATCGTGTTATATTGAAATAAGTGTGATTAAAATATATAGGTCATATATTTGTCCAACTTACCAATAATTGGTGCTATTTTGTAATATCTCAACATCATTAAAGTTTGAAATATTCAAGAGTTTAATATTTTCAGTATATTTTATTGAATTACTAATTATTACATACTGTTAATCTGAAAGGTAAAGTACAAAAGCCTAGTTAATCTTTGAAGCATTCTACTAGTAACAAAAGTATAATTTGATTAATCCATTTATATAATAATAAAATTTGCTTTCTCCAATCCTATCACCTTACAGTTGAAGTAACTAGTCTTTTTCCAACCATTACTGTTATCTTCTTAGTAAAGTTTTTGAAAATCTCAGTATGCTAATTCTACATCTTTTGCATCATCTATATAATAAGTAACATTCTCAAAAAAAGCGGCACATTATCAGGTTTTTCATTTTAATTTCTGTATGTTAATTATCAGCTTAACTACTTTAGTGTGAAAATAAAGTGGCAGTAAAACTAATATATTTAGTTATCAGATATTAGGCTTTATAGTGTTGGTACTTATATTTATAGTAGTTACAGTTTTGATTATTTTGATTACTAATTCCCAGCTTATAATGTAGGTTTGAAGGGCACACAATTTGAAGGATGTGATAAGTGAAAGATACAGGTTTTATATGAGTGTTCAGGACTAACATGTTTACAAGGAAACTAACAGTGACGATGTGTTATCTGTAGTTTGCAGGTTGGAGAAGAAAGTGTTGGTTGTTCTAAAGAGAGTAGAAGGTTTAAAGAAAGAGAATTGTAAAGCATTGGAAATGGTAGTAGGATTTAAGAAGTTTTTACATGCCAGAGATACAGTGGCTATAATAGAAGTCAGAAGCAATATTAGGGCTCAAATTAGTGAACTTAGCTTTTACAGAAGAGGAACGTAAAGACAGAAGGGAAATGAAAGGGAGAGATCAAGGCGATATGTAAAATGTGAGGTTACATTTATAGAATGTACGGGGTTCCCCACTGGTACAGCAGTAAGTTTGCAGATGTACAATTCTAAAATTAGGGGTTTGATTCCCCTCGGTAGATTCAGCAGATAGCCTAATGTGGCTTTGCTATAAGAAAAACATACATACATACTCTGGGTATGATACATGAATGGGATAGCTTGTGAGGTAAACAGAAAGAAAAGAATTAGATTATACTATCTATAAAGATGAGGAGATTGGTTGATTTGACTTATCAGTTTGATGGAAAAATGAAGTTTTTTTTTGGAGTGAATGATTTACACTGAAATAGCATAGGGATTGGCTTGTTTACAAATGATGTTATCTTCAAGATGAAGGGCAGTGTAAACTAAATGCAGATTAAATTAAATATAGAGAAAAGTTTGTAGGAACAAAGTACAGAAGTAATTTTAAAGTTAGGTTAAATTGTTGCTGTCATAATTTTAGTCTACTACTGAAATGTTCAACACTGAGCCCTACCCTATAAAGAATTATCAAGTGTTTGTTGTATTCTACAGTCTGGTGGCTCTTTTGTGCCTTGGGAATTATGTAACTTTTTTTTTATCAACATTTAAAAAAGGTTCTAAAAGTGAAAGGAAGTGTTTTCAATAATTTTTTAATTGACTGTCTCACAAAATAGAAAAATCCAGAAAACTGGATCAAAGTATATTAATTTCTTTAAATGAAAACTAAATAGTAATTAAGCATTTAACAAGTTGTAAAAATGTATCTCAGAATTACTGGCATGAACATTTCTAGAACTTTTTAAAATGTTGATAAAAAAAAGTTGCATAATCCCATTCCCAAGGGTATTAACACTTTTATTGATAAGGAAAGAACAATGTTTTGACATTCCTAGGTCATTTAAAGTTAAGAAAGAGAGAGTTTGCAAGTGACCATTGCTAGACATGTCTCAGAAACCAACATTTGGAAAAAATGTATAACAAAACACAACATTCTAGTAAAAATTAAATTTATTCAAAAACCAGCTACAAAACTAAAGTACGTACCATGTAAAAACTACATTGACAAACATAACACCAACATAATTTATAAAATACAATGCAACAATTGCCACAACTTTTATATTGGAGAAACAAGCAGAAAAATGGAAACTAGATTAAAATAAAAAAAAAAAACACCTCACATTTTTTAATCCTGCAAATCAAATACATACAACATAACTATAGAAAACACTCAGATACTAAGTAGGGAAACAAATGTAAACAAAAAAAGAATCAAATAAGCCCTACTTATACAACAACTGAAACCAAAATTAAACCAATATAAAGGAACACCTTTATACCTGTACTAATTAATAACCTAACATCCAACTGCAATGCCCCCTACAATCCCGTACCCATTTATACTCTCGTCTCTAAGATGTATCTGGCAACGGTCACTTGCAAACTCTCTCTTTCTTAACTTGAAGATAACCTAGGAAGGTCGAAACGTTGTTCTCTCCTTATCAATAAAAGTGTTAAATCCATACCAGCCGTTATGAGATACATTTTTATTTCAAGTGGGTTTCTCTTCATCAAGAACTTAACAAGTTGTTTCTAATCCTTATGATGTACTTTAAGTATTTCCACTCTCTTAAGAATTAAAAAAATAAAAATATCAGTGGCACTTTTCAGTTCTTGAAAGTGTTAGAACTTATTTTATTATTACGTCTTTTTACAATTTTTGTGCACTCTATTAATACTAAACAAATGTTTTTTTCTTTCTAGTTAATTTATTTTTACTGCAGATGTAAATTCTTGTTAATGTGATTACTGTATCACATTGAAGATATATTTTGAAGGAAGGAAAATTATGTAATTTTACAACAGAAAACTTTTATTCCATGATATATATATATATATATACATATAACAATTTAAACTAAAATTTAAGTGTAAAGATACTTTAATGTATTTTCATTATATTTTTTACAGGCAATCAGGCACTACGGAGGTGGGTTTTCAACATGACAGGCTACAACAAACTTGGTAAGCATTTATAATATACATTTAAAGTTCTATATGACTAATATTTATAACAGCAGTGGACCAAAATGCATTTGTAGTTTTTTTTACATATGCATTTGGCCATTACCATTAATTCTTTGCATTTACTTAACAAAGAATAAATGTTTCTCTCAAAAAATGATATATTCAAATCAATTTCACAGTAATAACAATATAGATAGAGAGAACCATTTTGTTCTTCAAGTCTGTTCTTGCAGAACCACTCTTGAGAAAAAAAAATTTAATCCTATCCTTTATATTTCATCTATTCATCAAATTCCCTCTTAAACAGTATCAACTCATTTCTTAAACTAAACACATTCTTAGAAAAACAAAATTGTTCTGACCGTAACCTAGCCTGTTTTATATTTCTTTTCCCTCTAAATCTTAAACTTGCATTGTCTCATCCTGTATTATTCAAAATAAAGAAAAAAATTAGAGGCATCTATTCTTTTAACTCATTAAATAACTTTATAAATTTCAAATAAGTCATCTCTTACTCTCCTATTCTCAAGAGAAAATTGTTTCAAAGATATCCTATCCCTTTAACCCTATGACAGCAACGTGATACAAAATGAAGTATGTTACATAACTGTTATTAAATTTTGTTCCAGTAATAAAAGAAATGAATAAAACTTTAAAACTTAATAGAAGCTTTCAGAAAAGTATGTAGTTCAAGAAAAGTAAACTGCTTAAATTTGTTTTTTTTCCTATTATCCAGTGGTCAGTAAAAGTATGTATGCTGTATTCTTGTTTTTGCAAATATTATTTTCATTTTGTATCACAAATCATGTCCAGTCTTTCTATTTCTTAACTTAGATTGAGTCAGTTTAGTTAAACTTAGAATTATTTTGTTATTTATTTGTCTAATCCTGTAGTTCTTTTAGAAACTATGTACATTTGGGAGGAAAACCCTCACTTATCTTGGCTATGCTGGGTGGAAGTTGACTGTTAAAACTGTTAGTTTTGAGTTATAAGTAGTAGAAGTTTACCAAACGTGACCCAATAGTGTAAATATAACTAAAATTAATCAATGTGACAGTGAAAATGCAAGTATCACATTAAATTCCCTTATTAATTGTGACAGTTACAAACTACATGTACTTTAATATTTACAGCTCCAAAGTAAAAATGGAACAATAATTTTAGTCAACTATTCTAATAATACTTTATTTCAATCTAATATTAATGCTTTTAAATTAAAGTACTATAGACTAAATGCTTAGAACTGTTTCACAACACACACAAGTAAACAGTGAAGTTAGGCCTAATGGTGTGAGTATCAGGCTTTACACCCAATTTCATAAACTGTACTTGCTTCTCTGTACTTGCAGTAATTTAACCTTAAAAAATAATATAGTTTTAATCTATCTAAATTAACTTGGTATTCTAAACTTTAAGTTACACTTATCACTCCTCTAGAAGGTTATATTTTCTTGCGACAAGTATTTGTAACTTCTCTGTCACAGAGGTCAAAAATATTCTGTCCATTTCTAAAAAGTTATTTCTACTACCAACCTTCTGTATGTACAGTAATAAGATGTTCTGCATGTCTGATTTTACCTACCTTATTATATTTATTATAAACTTTATATTTGTTGATATGATTAATTAATGTAATAATTTTTTTGTAATAAATATTTTAGGTTTACTTCATGACGATTGTCTTTATGAAAATGAAGTAGTAAAAGAAGCTATTCGTCGACTTCCTCTTGAAGTTCAAGATGAAAGAGCATTTCGAATGGTACGAGCAATGCAGCTGGACTTACAACACACTATTCTTCCTAAAGAACAGTGGACTAAATTTGAAGAGGTAAAAAACACTAGCTGGTTTAATTTGGTGTAGATGCATAGTTCTTTAGTAATCATCACTATTAATAACCTGATATATGTTAGGTGTTTGGATAACATAACATACTTGCATAGTTCATTATCAATTATTATTCATTATTCTAATGTGAATTTGAAAAATATTGTTTCTTGCACTGAGAGTATCGAATCAGAAAATAGGTTAAGCTTCTACCTTATGTTTTCTTCACTGAAATTTTTCTTTTGGTGAAGAAAAGAAAGTAATAAATAAATAATTTGTGATATGTTTTGTTTTTTAACATGTGCAATAGCAGCATGCTCATGGGGCTTGGAAAGGGATCATTACAACTTTAGTATTATTGTATTATTACTACAAATGTAATAACATTCCAACATTTTAAATTATACTTTCCTTAAATTTTATTTCCAGGATGTTCGATATCTGGAGCCATACATAAATGAAGTGAAAAAGGAAATGAAGGAAAAACAAGAATGGAACAAGAATTATTGAGTAAATTAATTAAGTAGGAAGCCCCAATTTATTAAAGATTAAAGAAAACATTGACTTTAGGAACACTGCTATTCTATGGTGGTGTAGTTGCAGTTTCTTTATGTTTGAGGTAAATGTAGAAATGGATCATAAAAATAAAATCTTAAAACAGAAGTTTTAAAAGAGTTATGAAGAATTTTTTATAAGTCTGGATGAAAACTAAAACTACAATGTATTGATATTAATATAATAGCAATATATAAATAAACTGATTTAACAGTTGAGAACTTGTAATTCCATTATGGGATGAGTTTTTGATTAAGCTGAGCTTTCAACTGGATCAGCATCATATGGATGGATATCTTGAGTGATATTAAATGATAACTTCAATTAGAAAACTAATAATAGACCAATAAACTGTCCATATTCTCAAACTCAGAGATTTTCATGATTTGTTATATATTTGCTTTTCCATGTAAGATATAAAAATGGGACCTTTGTTTTCAACTCTTACCTTCAGCAGGGATTACTATCCTTACATATATTGCCTTCCTTCAGTCATATTTATTCATTGCCAGGCTTTCTGCCAGTCTTTTCTTGTTCATGTCTTTCCAATGCTTTACTGGCCTTCCCTGTCTTTTCTTGTTCTTCTTTACACATGACCAAACTGTCTCAGCCTTGCTTCTCTTGTCTTTTCTTTTATTCCACATACTCCTTTTGTTTTTTTTATTTCATTATTTGGCCTGTTCTGTTTCAGCAACACTCCCAACAGCCACCTCATCATTCTCATTTCTGTTTTTATCGACAAGCCGCCTTCTTCAGGGTCCAGGTCTCAGCTCCATAGAGTAGCATCAATCTAATTACAGTCATATACTTTGGCTTTCAGTAGCCTTGGTAACCTTTTGTTACAGATGACTGTGGCTGCTTTCTTCCATTTCTTTCAACCTATCTCTCACAGCTTTCTCACTTCCTTCACTTTGGATTGTACTTACCAAGTGCCTAGTCTTCTACCTGTTGCGGTGACTTCTCATTTTCTCCTTTGATCTTAAATGTCTTGTTTTCTGTCTTTTCTGATCACCATTTTTCTGTCATTCACTCAAGCCTCTTCTTTCCAAACTCAGCTGTTATTACAAGGTCATCAGAAAACAACAGCTTCCTTACTCAAGATGTGGAAGACAGTGGTGAACAGTAGAGGGCAAATGGTTGACACTTGGTGCAGCCCAGTGTTTACATCAAACTTGTCTGCACCTACATATGCCATCTCTACGATTGTTGGCTCTCATTAGTCTAATCAACTTTTTAGGCACTCCTTTCTTTCAGAGGCACCATTATGCCAATTTTTATGGCACCCTGTCATATCCTTTCTGCAAAGCTATAAAAGATTTGGTATAATCTTTTATTTCCTTTAAGGCACTTCTACTGGAATGCTAGCAGAATGAAGATTGCATCTATTGTTCCTCTCTTATACCAAAACCCAAATTGTATTTTGCTGATGTCTATATGACTTCTCTTATTCTCTTTTGCAGTATTACCTCTTTCACTATTAATTTTATTTCTTTATAGTTTTCACATTCAAGAACATTTTTCTACTTGTAGGTGGGTATCACTAAGTTCTCTATGTTCTTTCTAGATATTTTTCAACATGTTCTATGCATACATAACTCCATCTTCTGGTGCCTTCACAATCTTTGATGGACCTCCCACTTTACCTGTCTTCATTTTCTTGATTTCTTCTTTAGCCTTTGCTTTACTGGCATCTAGTTCTTGGCTTGTTATTGGTGGTATCTCCTCCAATTATTCTGCTTCATTTTTGGTGTTAAGTAGTTACTCGTAATAATTTTTCTATCTTTTTTGACTTGTTTTTGTGTATCATTTAAGAATAGTTGTCCCTCTTTATCTGCCTTCTTTTGTCTTTCTTTCCCTTGATGGTTTGCTTTCCCTTTTCACTCCATCATGAAGCTTCTTTCTGTTTGGTTCTTTATCATTTTGTTTTGCTGCAAATGTTGTTTCCTTCTTCAATCAGTCATTTTTTTCAGTAGTTTCCACTGATGCTCTCTCTGTTTCTAACAGTCTTTACTTCCCAGTAATTCTAAATGCAAAGATGCCAACCATTACAATTTTGGTGCATACATTATGACTATACACTCATACAGACAAATATTACGACTTGTTGCAACTCCCAAATTATTATATATTATATAGGCCTATACAATAAAGTGATAAATTGTTCCCCCAGGGCTTGAAAGTGGTGAAAAGAAAATTTCTAGTGAGATACAAATAAATTTTGATAATAAATAAAAGACATAGTCCAAATGGCTACTTGTGATAATCATGTTTGTGCTTGAAATAATAAAAAATATTTGTATATCTGACATCTACCAATAGTTTGAGTGCGGTGCTTGGGGGAATCCATAGTTATGTCATCAGTGCTTGTCAGCCAGTCAGGCTCTTGTAGATGGGTATTTCTCGTTTTCTAAGCGACATAGAAACACCAATGCGATCATTCACAAAATGGAAAAAAAGAGGCCTCGTTCACCAGATTGTCTTGTTTCTGGTAAATCTAAAAGGACTAAAACTGTGAATCAAAAATTTAGGAAAGAGTATAGTGCAAAATATCCGGTCATTGCATCAAAAGTCAGTGACAGTCATGCATTTTGTACAGTTTGTCACATCGATTTTTCTGTGGCGCATGGCAGGATAAATGATTGTTCCAGACATACAAAATCAGCATCTCACCAACAAAAGGTTGAGGCGAAGACAAAAACAATGCAGATAACGACATTTATGAGTAAGAATTCAGAATATGAAAAAGAATTTCAAAAGAAGTTTTTAAAATTTATTTATTAAATACACAAAACACAGTCATAAATGAGCAATCTATAGCAGTAATAAATAATGATAGTTATAATAATAATAATAAACAGCTTAGAGACATTGGTCAGGCCTAGTAGCCTCAAATGATAAAGGGCTGTCTACAATCATTACGCTCAGTCATTTGAAATAGTTGGCATCTCTGTAAATACTTCTGGCAATCAATCTTTGGATCATCCGGCATTTTTACTTCACTGTTTTTCTGTACTTATTTTGGTTTTCTCCTACTAGCTTCTTCTCAATTCTGCATTTATCCATCTTCAACAGGAACAAGTTTCACTTTTACAACACCTTTCTCCTGTTTTTCCTTCATGCTAAGAATACAGAAAGGAGAAATAAGTGTCAAAACTTTAATTATTAAAAACATGAACATGTCATTTCATAACAGAATATTAATGCTGATCAATTTTTCTTTCTTTTTTTTTTGATGTATTATAGTTCTTACCTCAAATTAATATGAATAATACTAAGGGTTTAGTATGTTATATTAAAACAATTTTGTAGCTTTGATTTGTTGTCCCAATCCATGGTATTATCCAGTCATCTTTGATAGATAACTGTGTATGTTTAGAGTAGTCCTTCCATATAATTTCCATTTCAAAAGGCTCTGTAGGAAGACTGTCACATCCAGATCACATCATTCCTCTGAACATCTGTTGCAACAATCTTATCAGACAGACAAACTCAGAGGTGCTGTGAGTGATGACTTGATTGGTACATGAATACCATTTTCATTCTCTAGCTATTTGAAGTACTTGCCATTGTTGAACAAATATGTTTGGATGTAACCTGTGTATGAGTAACGTGTTGCTTTTCCAGACAACAATTGTTCTTAAGTGTGTTATGCACTCTTGCTTGAGATATGTTGGTTGCTTTTGCAACTGACCTTTGTGTTTGTGAATTCTCACCTGTTACAAGATACTACACTTTGCTCACCATGCTTGGAGTACAGTTTGTTTCAAATCTTTCTTTGTATAGTTTTTGGTTCCCTGAATTGGTTCATATTCCTTTATTTTCTACTGCCATTAAGATCAAGGGACGTTTCCATCCTGGAAGTCTTAAGTCTCGAAGCTGAACACACATTTAGTTACCAATCCTATAAATAGTTTATTTTAATTTAAATCATGGTCTATAAAATGTTCAAATGCAGTTTTACACATTGTTGCACCACAACTTTGTATTGGCTGGAGTAGTCATGTGACTTGGTGATTTTCATATTCATAATTATTTCTATATGGCATAGTTAACCCTCTGTACATAATTACTACTTGTAGCTACTCATGATAAGTGTAGATTTGTCGATAATTCTTGTAGGAGTTTGGTACCTATCAGAACTTATACTGGGAAAGGAAGAATATTAAAGTTATTTCCCAATGATTTATTTGATATTCTTTCAAATTCATAAAGTACTTAATGAGTTGACTGATCTGAAAGCTTTAGTTTTGCATTGTGAATTCTTAGAAAACAGGGACTTATACTTGGTCCTGAGTGTGGTACATTATTCATACTTAGACATTATTTTTGCTGTGGTATTTGAAGGCTCTTTAACTGTCAGGAACAAAGCTATTTTTCTTCCTTCAGTCTTTTACCTGTGAGACTGTATGCACCCAGCTCGACTTCTTTGCCCTGTTGGGCTATTCGGTATGCCTTATTGTAGACTTTTTCCCATTAGGAGTCCTCCACTTTGTTTCTGTTGTGTCTTTTTCCATGGATGTCTTTCCTTCTTCCCCTCATGGGATGGGTGTCTCAACACCATCATTAACTTGTTCTTCTTGGAATGTGTATGCGTGCAGACAGTTTACTTTTTATTTGCATTTTTATATCTTTAACTGGTTTATCTCTTACAAATCATCATTCTTTAATCATCCCACTGTGTTTGAGAATAATATTTTTATATCTTTAACTGGTTTATCTCTTACAGATCATCATTCTTTAATCATCCCACTGTGTTTGAGAATAATATTTTTATATCTTTAACTGGTTTATCTCTTACAAATCATCATTCTTTAATCATCCCACTGTGTTTGAGAATAATATTTTCTCTTTCAGAACTCTTCTTTTATTACATAGGATCTCATTATGTGGTTAATGTTACTTTCCGGGATATACTTACCCAAAATATGCTTTGAGTTAGCATAATGGAAAGTGCTCATATCTTCCCAGCTCCACATGTGCCCACTGTGAGATGGGGTGCTCCACAAAACTGCTTGCAATATCCTGTTGGTATAAATATCTGTATTCAGCTTACTATCCAATACAGACTGTACTTATTCCATGGACTGTTATGGAAGAAGCCAGCACCAGAGAGGTGTTTCTTCTTAATTATCTGGCTTTTAAAAGTATGGTTTTGCAGTTATACATTGCATTGTTTCCAATAAAAAAAATATTTAAAAATTGGCCTGAATGACCAAAGAAAATCTGTAGAACTTCTCTTGGTCTCCCATGAGCAAATTCACCTCCCTTATTTGGGTGAAGTGCAGAAGATTGCCACTTTCCAGTTCCTATCCATTGAGATAGTGTACTGTGGAGAATCATCACTAACTGGGACCTAATCAATTTGGTTTGGTGTGCCAAAACAATGAGGAGTTGGGCAGTGGTGACACAGTTTTAGTAGTGCAGGATACTACACATATAACTTGGATACATCACTTTTGCCACAAGTGTCCTCTGTCTGCAGCCTGAGTCTGCCCAGTAGGGTTGAGGTGTGCACACAATAAATGACTGTGTCATCCTGCTGTAGTTCAGGTGCCACTGTTCAGATGTTTTCTGAAAGGTGCTTGTCTAGGTAAATTTATGCATTAGTCCCTCTACCATATCAACATGGAATTATTCTGGTGCACATTTTCTTTCTTGTCTCATCAGAGAATGAAAAACCATTAGTAAAAATGTATAGGGATGATAGTGTAGATGGAAGTGTTTTACCCTTCTATTGGTGGAAGGCTTTTGCTGCATGAAGACAGCATGCAGTGGTGCAATTCACATAAAATTTGGTGAGAGTTGCATCAAGGCCAGTGGCATGTAAATATTTTACAGATGCATTGAGGAGGTACCTATTGGAAATGCAAATTCAGGTATGGAAAATGTTAATTTTTAAAAGTTTAACCAAGTCACCTGTTATAAAAAAAATACAAATTGTATTGAAACTGATATCTCGTACAAACAAATATTTCAAATTCTTATTAGTTGAGGCAACCCTCTGATGGTTCTTTTCTACACTCCCAGTCATTCCATAATAATTAAATTTAATATTTAGAATCTTTAGCATCCTAGTGCTTTGTAAAAAATATAACTTTACTGTGTATCTTTTAATATTTGAGGCAAGTACTGAACACCACAATATGCTTAACTACTACAAGATTGAGATGTACAGTGCACTATATGATGAGGTGAGCTTGCCACATGCAAATGAGCCATTCAGTGGTAGTCAACATTCCTAAAAAGGACAGAACCTTCCATGTAGTAAGAGACTTTTGTGAGAGATCTTGTGATATCTGTTTTATGAACAAAACAAAATGGTTAGGTGGGAGGGCCTACGTAAAACAGAAGTATCAGAGCAACATTACTGTATGTTCAACAGTGTTTCCAACTGGGTCATATTAGTGACTTTGTCAAAAAAGAACTGTTTGTTTGTATGTTTTGAATTTTGCACAAAGCTACTCGAGGGCTATCTGTGCTAGCCATCTCTAATTTAGCAGTGTAAGACTAGAGGGAAGGCAGCTAGTCATCACCACCCACTGCCAACTCTTGGGCTACTCTTTTACCAACAAATAGTGGGATTGATCATCACATTATAATGCCTCCATGGCTGGAAGAGCGAGCATGTTTGGTGCAATGGGGATGCGAACCTCAGATTACAAGTCACATGCCTTAACATGCTTGGCCATGCTGGGCTAAAAAGAAATGAAAAAATTGTTTATTTGGAAAACTTAATAAGCATCACAGAAAATAAGTTTAAATGTTAATGCTATTTTGATATGAGAGAAACTGATGAATCAAATGACACAGGAAAATTGAAAGCAGTGATTGCTAAAGGAGACTCGACATATCTTGTATAATGTTCTGTCTCTTCCTCCTCCCTCCTAAGAATAAAAAGCAGGTAATAAGCAAGAATTGTAAAGAGCTCTAAAATGTAGTTTTATGGTATTATGGTGTATTTTTTAAATTAATTTGTTTGGCGTTAAGCATGATGAGCTGTCTGTGTTGTTGTCACCATGGATACCAAGACATACATTTTTTTATGTTATAAGCCTTCAAACTACTACTTTATAAAACTGAATTTAAGTTAACTATTTTTTTTCATAAATCTTTCAGTCCCTCATATGTACAGTTTTTATCAAACCTGTATAGTGCACATATGGTTTTAATCATAATGAAAAAATTAAATACTGAAATTAAATTCATTATTTTTTTTATATCACAAAATTTTCACAGCAAATGGAGTTTTTGTGTTTCATAGTAGTGAGTATTAATGGTTTCTCAAACACTTGAATTGAAATTTTATTGTTACATATTCAAAGATTATTTGTACTCAGTTGTTCCTAGCTTTTTAGCGAATATTACAGAATATTATTCCTTTTCATTTTTTATTGTATTTTCAAAATTTTGACTAATTTGAAACATTTCACATTTCCTTTTGATGTCATAGAACTATTCAGAAAGATTATTTCTTCTTCACACACACACAGTTGAGGCTACAGTCTGATATTGGATTGGAACATTTCTGTCACAAAATAGCCTGTACTCAATATGATGCAAGCCTAAAAGATTTTGAATTGTTAACTGCTAATCAAGAAATATGATCTATAGTTTATTCCCACACACTTTGTTTGTAGAGTATTGCAATGGTAATGCAACATTGAAAATTTATCCCAAATATGTTCAATCAAATTTAGATCTGATGATTGTACAGTTAAGGAAAGTACAGGATAATGGAATGAAGTTTGGAATATTTATTCAGGTACACTCTGCAAGTTACTTTTTCTTTCAAAATAATCAAAATAAAACTTGTGTTATGTAAGTGAGTGTTTCCTATATAAGTTTACTACCTGTAGATACTTAACACTAATGGACTAAGGTCAAGAGTCTTATGTTATTTTCTTTATATGTTACTGTTAGTACAAAAAGGATGAAACTATCCCATCAGATAATATACAACATAGCATCACCTGCGGTCAGTAAGACACCACTTGGTCTTTTCATGCTGTCCTTATGTGCCCACCTTTCATCGTAGTTACCTATTAAACAGTGTAATTCACTTAGGGTATCAAATGAATCTTCTCATGGAAAATATTTCTGTAAATGTGAATACCATGTTAAAGTAGAAGCAGTCATTTTTATTGGTGGGCCAGTTGATACCTTGAGGGCACAAACTCCCTTGTTTTTCAGTGGAAATAACCAAAAGTGTCATGTTTAGCACATACATCTAATCAATAAAAGTAGCATTATCATGTTGTGTATATAATACCATATTTTCTCAGTCTGGAAAAGATTCTTCCTCCTCATAGTATCATCTTTGTTTGACATTTTATTTAAAGTACATTAATACATTTTAACACTGTATAACATTTGTGTCAAACCTTCTCTTAATCTATAGGCTCTATCTGAATACTCTGAAGGAAAAATGAGCATACCTGAAAACAAAATGCCATTTGATAAAACATACAAGTTATGATTTACATTTTTTTAAACTGATTTATTCTGACACTTTCTTTATCAGCATATGCAGTGGTCTACACTATATCCCTTCACATTGTGTATTTTACTGCTATTGTCCACCATGGTTGGCCAGC
This sequence comes from Tachypleus tridentatus, assembly GCF_004210375.1. Lineage (NCBI taxonomy): Eukaryota > Metazoa > Arthropoda > Merostomata > Xiphosura > Limulidae > Tachypleus > Tachypleus tridentatus. Next base: position 97,921,629 of record NC_134836.1, read on the forward strand.
AATAAGTTCACAAAATTAAAGAGCTAATAAAATTTGGGGTTTGATTCTCTGCAGTAGACATGGTGTAGATAGCTCATTGTGTAACTTTGGACTATAAAAGTTACTGCTGTTACCTTTTGGCAACTACTACATTAAGTACAAGAATGTTCAAAATTATCAATTATGTAATTTAATATCTTGTGAATAAATATTGAAGTAATAGTTCTATCTGAGCAGAAATTGTTGTAATTAAAATTGTATTCTTTGTACTAACTGATATAATTATGTACTAAGTGACTGAGAAATGTATTAAGTTATTCTGATTTCTTTTAATTATCAGTATAGTTATGACACTACAGTAATGTGAAAGTTCAAAACTCAAGGGCTTTTGTAATTTAAACAGGAGCAGACAGTAGACATTCACAATACTTTTAGTAACCTTTCTGCTCGTGTACCTTTTTAAAAATGGTAATGTTGATACTAACATATGCAACTTTTCTGATTAGAAAGGCCTAACCTTGACTGTTATGAGTTTTGTAAATAAATACCAGGTAAAATTAAAGAAGTTAATAACATGGATGTTAAAAGAAAACTAGCCTTTAACAATAAAACATGTACTTATTTATTTACTGTATAAAGGTAAAAACCTTGAGATTGTAAAGCCTTGTAGTACACTTTGTTTTTTACATATTTCAGTGTTTTGTTTTGTCATCATTTGGAGTGAAATATTTTGAAAGAGTGAAAACCTATATATGCTTAAGAATAACACAATAAAAGTTATATACAGCTAAGTCCTCAATTATCTTAAGCCACATAAACTAAGCATACTTACACACACATTTAAATAATTATTGTTGAATTATAACAAGTTCACATTAATAACGCTTGACAAGTAATAAAGATTACTGCCACAGAATAATTTTGTCAAATATTCAGTATGGTTTCACCATGGAAAAATCTTCGTTTACTAATCTTTTCACATTTTTTTTGAAGAAGTTACTGTTTATGTAGATGAGGCTAAAGGTATGGATTTGGTCCGTCTTGACTTTCAGAAAGCATCTGATTAGTTGCCACATAAAAGACTTGTTAAAAAATCATCTTTATAGGTGTAAAGGATACGATAACTTATTGGGTAGAAAAGTTGCTGTATAAAAGAAAGCAAAGTTATAAATGGAGTTCATTCAAACTCGATTAATCTTACAAGTGGGATACCTTAGGGCTCAGTGTTAGGATAAAATAATTTAGATTACTTGATTTGGGTGATTAAGAGACAGATAACTTTAATTATAATAAATGCAGGTCATCATAACTTGAATTATAAGTGTAATTGATGGGAATAACCTTAACAGTTTTTTTGTTTTTTTTAATTTCGTACAAAGCTGCTCGAGGGCTATTTGTGCCAGCTGTCCCTAATTTAGCTGTGTGAGAGTAGAGGGACGGCAGCTAGTCATCACCACCCACCGCCGACTCTTGGGCTTCTCTTTTACCAACGAATAGTGGGATTGACCATAATGTTATGGTGAAAGTTCGAGCATGTTTGGCGCCATGGGGATGCGAACCCGCGACCCTCAGATTACGAGTCGCACACCTTAACACACTTGGCCATGCCAGGCCCAACCTTAACAGAAAATTATCTTTGTGTTTTAGTTGATCAGTCACTTAAGCGATCTAAGCTTTGTGCTGAAAGATACAAAAGGATAATATTGTAAATTTGTCTCGGTAAATATTTGGGTCCTACATGGATCTTGTGAATGATTGGCCTACTGACAAATTTCTGGTGAGTGACGATGATGGACGCGAGGGATCTGACTCAGCTGAGGAAATTCCATTTATTAAAAGCAAAATGATCCACGAGCAAGAAAAGGATCCACAGATGTCATTACTGTTTAAATATGCACTCTCAAAAGACGAATCGGAGAAACGAAACTTTCAAATAGCTACATCTTTAAAAAATGGTGTGCTCATGAGAAAATGGAGACCACCAAAGGGGCCAGCTTCAGAGGATGGGGCTGTAGTCTATCAAATCGTTGTTCCATTGTGAAATATTGAAAGTTGCTCATGAACTTCTGATTGGAAATCATTTAAATGTGAACAAGACATATGACAAAATTATGAGACCTTTTTTGGCCAAAAATGAGCAAGATATTTCTCACTTTTGTAAAACTTTTAGCAAAGCCACATCGGGCTATCTGCTGAGTCCATCGAGGAGAATCGAAACCCTGATTTTAGCGTTGTAACTCCGTAGACTTACCGCTCTACCAGCAGGGGACATATGTATTGTAGTTAATATATTGGTTGCAATGTATGTATATGTAATATCTTAGTTTAAAATAATCTAACGCCAATTTTTAATCCTCTGAGGAAAGCGATGTAACTGATTTACCGTTATACGTTTATTGTAATACTTACGCTTGTTTCTGTATAGTTTTCTTTATTTTGTATGTGACGTATAATCTTGACTGTGTATTGCGCAAGTCCCGCCTGTTCTCTAAACTTGTAGAGAATTCATGAAAAGGGTAGGAATCAACAATACTTGTTTAAAATTATAAGACATGCGTATATTAAAGATTTTAGATTAATAGGGGCGGAGTTGTTTTTTTTTTAAATTAGAAACATAAATGTTTGATGCTATACCAACTTGACGGAGTATCTTTAGACATCAGTAGAAGACGAGTTTGTGGAGATCTGGAAACATTTTTTGTTTATTTTTGAATTTCCGCACAAAGCTACTCGAGGGCCGTCTGTGTTAGCCGTCCCTAATGTAGCAGTGTAAGACTAGAGGGAAGGCAGCTAGTCATTACCACCCACCGCCAACCCTTGGGCTATTCTTTTACCAATTAATAGTGGGATTGACCGAACATTATAACCTCCCCACGGCTGAAAGGGAGAGCATGTTTGGCGCGACCAGGATGCGAACCCGCGACCCTCAGATTACGAGTCGCACGCCTTAACACGCTTGGCTATGCCAGGCCAGATCTGTAAATAAGACAAACGAAGGAGATCTTCGAGCTCTTTTCATCACTGTCCCAAAGACATTTCATTCACCAAAACCTATCGGAATTTTCTCTGAACGATACTTCTACACCTTATCACCTGTATTAAAATGGATAGATGGCCTGCAGGTCCCAGGTACTGGGGAATTAGGTAAAAGGGAGTAATTTTTTACCTACTACAAACACTCTACGGCCTTTATAAACCCTGGCACGTTCAGAGAGTAATTAATTGTTGCTTGTGAGTAATTACGAAATATGATTAATTAGGTAATTAATATTCACCTTAGCTCATGATGACATCAAATATGCGGCAAAAGATACTGTAATAAGTCAAAACACGTCTAAAACAAAAACTTTTTAATACATCCTTCTTCGTCAGTGTGTTTTACCATCAAATATGATTGCACCAACTGAAGACCGCCATTATGGCGGATGTGAAGTCAGACATCAAGAGGATGTGCTTTCAGGAGCCAAACTGACGTACTTTCTTGCTGGGGTATATTACTAGCGAACACAGTCAGTTAACAGCACTAGTCGCCACAAAGATTTATTCTGGCTTTAGCTTAATAACAGGATTAACAAAGAAACTGAGGAGAAACAGAAAAGTAAAATAACCGATAACTGAATACCAAGACAATACCTATGAAGCATGGTAAAGGAATAAATTGCAACCCAATATTCTCGTCCACTAAAAGAGAACTCTGATCCTAATATTCATATTGCAACAAAGCTGGACATCTCTCTTTACAATATTAATAATATAATCAATAACTTCTCAACGTTTTTCAAGGAAAGACGAATGAGGAAAACGGAATTAAAACAATCCACCTTCCCAAAGAACGGCCCCAATGGAGTGGTTTTAATTTTGATTTGTATAATCGTTGAAAGATATGTGCAAAACTTCAAAGTATGTGGATTAAAAATAAACTCAGACGTCTTTAAAGTTTATTACAATTGGAGGTGGTAGTGTCAAGCATTAATACGTATGTTTACCATCAGACTGGGCACATTTGACGATAAAGAAGTTCCAAGAATACCTGAAGCATCAACCCAAAATATACAGTCGATTGTCATTGTTAAAAGCTGTACTGTACTCACTCACAGTAATACATGTTTTATATACTTCTTTGATTTATTGGATGAAAAATTAAAACAATTACAACTTAAATTTAACACTATAAAAAGTATTTTATGCAGATTTTAATCCCATATGCATTCAATGTTCTTTTCTTTCTGCTTCTGTTATGAATCAAATTTCCTCGTCGCACCATGCTCACCATTTCAGCCGTGGGGGTGTTATAATGTCATGGTCAATCCCACTATTCATTGGTAAAAAGAGTGGGCCAAGAGTTGGCAGTGGGTGGTGATGACTAGCTGCCTTCCCTCTAGTCTTACACTGATAAATTAGGGACGGCTAGCGCAGATAGCCCTCGTATAGCTTTGCGCGAAATAAAAAAGAAAACAAAACAAAGGAATAAAGTTAGTTCTCTATGATAACTAGAAGAAACCGAAAAAAAAAAGTCGTACTTCAGAAATGTTTTACTTTTGAAATACGATTACATCATTGGTTGACGCTTGTACTTAAAAAAAAAAATTTATACAGTATAAAGTTGAAAATGAATAAATAAAATTGTTACGTAAATAAAACTTAAAGCTTTGTAATAAATTTAGTATCAAACTTTGGTGTATGTTTTAAATAAATATCAAGCATTTGAAAACTACAACATTTTTCTACTTTTTCAGCGAAGCTTTGTGGAACGAAAATTTCGTGAAACAGATCAGTTTTATTGAATATAATTTGCGACTATAATTTCCCTCACACACACACACAAATGTTTTATATTTTCCATCTTACATATGAGTAAAACCCAAGAGTCTTCAAATCATTCATCGTAGTTTGAATCCACAATTAAAGAAGGGAATTGTTGTAGGTCGATTCTTCAAAGATCTGCCAAACTAAACTCAAACATTAAGAATTAGTATTCCACATAAAAAGCTAAAACCTGTCTCATCAAAACTGGATGACAAGTTTGTTAGCTTTTTGTTGTTAAACAAACGAAAAAAAAGTAAAATATATATCTGAATTTAAAGTATTCCCAACCTTTAGATCGCAAAATATCTTTAGCAAATTTCATAGCTTAAAGATTACATAGCGCTCACAAAAATCACTGAACGATATTTTCAAACTTGTTATTAATTAATCCTTAATTTATGGACGTGAAGTGTGTGTAGTCCCAGATTTACTTCGATTGATGCCATTGACAAGAAAGTCAATGCAAAAATTTTAATGAAATTCAATTTTTCCACAAGAATAGAGACGCTGTTACGATAAAAAATGTTGGTGTCTTTCACAACAAATATATACAGAAACCAAAGCAGAAGTAACTACGTTCTAAAGAAATTATTTTCAAATTCACACTTGATGTTTGCGTGTACGCAACTATAATTCAAACGACAAAGTCGTTATAGGTTGATTCATGTTGACACTATGATAATACCTATACTGAAAAACCAATGTAATCAACTGTTCGATTAAAGAGTTTTCACTGGATGACAAATGTTTAGCAGTGAAACGAAAATTATTTGTCTAGTTTCACTAAACTCACACTCGTTTATTTCATAATTATATCACATAATTCACGAAGTAGTGACCACTGTATCCATTTTATGACTGAATAATAAATAGAATACGAAAAAGATAGATCTAACACAATATACACCAGTAATAACACACGATAAAAAGTTGATGGTCTACTGATTAACATTCTGAAATTAAGCATCCGTTTGGTTGATTCATTCACATTTCTTAACCATCTAATTGTTCGATATATTTGTTCTTAATATTTCCACGCTGGCAACAGTAATTACCTAATGGAAGAATTTATCACAAGTAAACATATTCGTTCACGGCACAATATTTATTCACAATCTTATTACGAGTAAGCTTGACTTTCTAACGACCTATGATGGAACCACAACACAGAACTAATGCCTTTATCACAGTAAACTTTCAGAAATTCCTTTACTTTAACAGATATTACAACCATAAGCACATAAACGTGGAACATGAACGTAAATAACACTGAACATCAAGAAATTGTTCTTAATGTAACATTTCTAGCTGATCTTTGTTACATATTTCAATAAACGCCATCATTTTACTCACTGTAACAGAATAAAAAAAAAAACACTATTACAATTTAATCAGCTAAATGTCTGTATAATGTAAAATATGAAAATATTAACAAATATAGACAATCAAGTATTGTGCACTGTGTATATTATCAGTTTATAGAAAAATCAAACTGTATATAAGCATATTCTGCAATACGAATTCATTTTCTGTACAAAATGTGAATTACTGTGTTAAAGTTCCTTTTATAATTCCATTAAAAAACGTTAGGTGTCTCCACAATGGCTGGTATCAATCAGTTAATAGCAAATGACCAGGATGAACTAGTTCTGAGAACAAGCACGCCACAAAGGATAAATTTAAAATTGTATATAATCGGGAACAAAAACACATTTTTCTAAACGAGGGATTGTTTTTAAAGAATATACTTTCTTATGTTCCCTTTTTTTTTCTTTTTTTTTTACAGTTGAATATATAATGTCGCTCCATTTTGGTCAATACCTAAACATTATAATCACATTTTCTAGAAAAAAATATAATTAAAAAGGCTAAAATAATTAAAACAGCTGTGTGTGTGTTCAAAGACATTCTTTTTGTTTGTTTTTTATCTTTTACATCCATCAAATTATTTGTTCACTCATACGATTTCCATAACAAGTGGCTCTGTTACTGGACACTAAAAGTAGGGCATTACCCCATCACAACTTCAAGCATAATAAATCTTGACATTTTTAATAATAAAAACAAAATGTTAATAAGTTTCAAAATGCATTCCTATACCTTTGAATTAGTAAGCAGTTGAAGAGAGGGTACGAAACATTTATGATGATTAAGGTTTTCATTCATAGTTTTCATTGTTTTTGTGCGCTGTCAGTTGAAATGGTTGGATGACAGATATATATATATATGTATTTTTTTTAAACAACATAGATTTTTGTAAGACAAATCTTAAAAGCAGCTTATGTGCTATGCCTAAAACAATCAGTCGTCGAAATATATGCTACAGATATTTCTGTCTACAGTTAGCAGATATTGAAAGGTCCTTACATAAGTTTGTGTACATCATAGCTTAAGACTGACTAAATTTTGCAGAAAAAAAAATAAGAAATTTAAAAAATCCTCATTCATGAAGAGTTTAAGGCACATTTTAAAACAGTAGTGCTCATTTTACATTCTTCATTGCTTGTAAACTTTGTTTACTAAATATGCAAACTTTGATTTCAGTAAAGAAAAGGAAATTAATACTGAATTAAAAAAAAACTTTAAAAAATCTACTCTTTGAAACTATGAAGAATAGTATTTACATGATATGTATGAATTATTTTCTCAAAGAAGCTCACTTGTTACTCTGTGAAATAATTTTTATGATTAAGCAATAATTTTACCTGTTTAATTAATTCGTAATTAAGTTACTCATATATTTAGTTTTAAACGTGTAACAAACAAACGTTTCTAAATTTGTAGTTGTTAAAATATGCAGAACAAAGTGATTACCATGCAATAATACAACATACAAATACAGAACTCATAATTCTAAAGGAAATATGTTTTATTTTTTGCCTTAATTATTACGGGCCTACTTACGACGAGAAATTCTGAAACCACACCCGCATCAAGCAGCTCACATGCTTGAAATATTATATAGCTGTCAATTATTAATTAACATATTTAATTTATAAGAATGTTTCAGTTTAATTATTAAAACAATATTCTGTACTCAAGCATTATTTTCATTTTATTTTAGTTGAAACACAAAATATTTTGATATTTAATAAAGAAAAAAAATCCCTCATTTACACCTGGCTAATAATATTTCAATGACGTTAACTCATGAATGATTTTATCCAACACATCAATGTAAAAATGAAATTAGTTTTTAATTCTATGGTTTAATTTGGTCAATTTGAAACCAAACAAGCTTTTCTCTTGAAAATTTTATCTGATGTCTCATACTTAGTTGAAAAGATAAAAGGCTACAAAAAAGTACTGAAATGATGTTTTTAATTTAATAATTTAAAAAAAGATGATTAAGCTACTCCTTATTTTACCCTGTTTTTAGTCAAAACAACAGCCTACTGAAGAACTTGAAAGAGTTTTATGTTGAAATGTAAAAACTACACGTAGTTAAGATCAACATTTACATATAATGAAAAAAAGCACATGAAATGTTGTCTTTAGATTTCTTGCTCAATTTATAAGATAATTTTCTAAATCAGTGTTCAGTTTAATTCGTTTTCTCTCAAAGCAAGTGCTTTTTAACACTGTAATATCTATTTTATTTACTGACAAATGCCATTAAATGTTTCTTGTTTTGTTGAATTTCACCATGCAAGTTATAACTGTTTTGAACAAAGAATCAAACAGCACCATACTATACACAACCCTCTGATCTACCTTACAAACATCAACCAAATCAAACTATGGGTGCCATCTAGCGGTCTAGGTCACACAAAAAATGAATGCAGCAAAGTTATTTATTTTTTAACATCTTAATCTCATGAAACTTTGGTATTTTTACTTCTAATATCAACAACTACGTGAATCTATTTGGCAAGATAGTTGCATATGTCCATTGTAGTTTTAACAATTTTTTTCATCATTTACAGGAGTGTTCCATCTTTTCAGGTACGTGCAATAAGACCACTTGTGGTTTGGTAGCACAGCGGCGTAGCTCCGCTCATGCGCACCTCTATGTAAACTCAGCCAAAGGCAAATGACTGAAGATGTGAGGTATTGGTATGAAGAAGCTCACATTTCCTTTGAAACCCAAGCATCAGTCCATGTGTTTAAAGGCTATTAATCTTCTCCAGTAAAACAACAAGATGGCGGAAGAACATTTGAAAGAGAAATATTTTTATAAAATTTGAAAGAGCAAAGTTTGTAACACTAATAAGTTTTGAAACTCCATGAACATATGAAGTGAAGCATTGGAACATTAACTTCTTATGTCACAGCAGGCACTCTGAGTAAATCATTTATCTCAGCATGCAGGTGATATACACCATCTAGGATCCAGCATAGTCAGCCACCTCTAATATGACTTACCTCCCCCTTGTAACCTCAATAATGTACAAGGTGATTGAAGAGAATATTCAACCGAAGCTGTCCATGGAAACAAGGTTATTTCTCTGTCCACTAGCTGGTATATTTACCAGCGAAGAGGGATGAAACAGTTTATACCATCCAATCACAATATTGGAAAGATCTAAGTCATCTAACATGATCTGAGACACACCCATGAAGACCTTTTTTTCCATTCGACCATAATCACCCCATACTGTTACCTGTGAAGAAAAATATTCAAATGGTTTATAACAAAATATTTTGACATATAAAAACAGAATAATTTGAAACCAGTAAATTATGAATTAAAGGTATCTTAGGAAAATGTTCATTATATAGTTCATAGAGAAAGTTACCTGATTATCAGAAACATAAAAAGTAGATTATGATTTTGTTAGCTTTATAGCAAAAGTTTCTTATTATTCGGAAATTTGAACACATTAAGAACCTTTACAAAAGAAGATTTAAAACTGTGAGATCCTCACCATAAATCCAAGGAAAGTTCAATCTCACTCCTGTTGCCTAAAATTACCTCAGCAATTAGTGTGTCCAAACCTCAGCTAGAATCTTACACTTAACTACAGTTGGAATTTGTTAATAATTTGTTTTTCATTCAGTGTTTTTCAGGTAAAAAGTTGTTCTTTGGTATTCTATACAAATGTATAATTTGACAAGACATCTAGACCTTCTCTGAATGGCAGACAATATTATGGATATTTACTTCGTGCCCCATTACTATAGTTTTAGGTTTAAATATGGATAAGCTTTCATTCTTCAAAGAGGATTATATACCTGAGGCATTTGGTTAAAAATCTGTAGAAAAAATGTAAAGTAAAAGAATGAATGTATTTTATACAGTATTGGAATTATGATTTTCTTGTTACACTTTAAGATGTTAATTTTATCACTGGTTTAACAAACCCCTTGTAAAGAATTTTGCATGAAATAAAATATATACAATCTGTCATAATTAAACAATTTGAAAAAAAGTTGCAAGTTTCTCAACACAACTATTATAATTTTATTATATCTGTTAAACGTAGGAAAAATAATTACTAAGATAATGACAATTAGTTTAGAAGTGATCGTTCAGTACACCAAAAATGTTTAACAGTGAAGTGTTTATTGTGTAACATAATGAAGAAGTGTACTTGACACACAAATTTAATGAAAGAAGAAATTATATGCTGGAATGGATTTGTAATAAAAAAAAAAGAATAAGACTTTATCTAGGTAATAATAAAGAAGAAATGAAAGTTTACCTTCAAGGTAATATGAAAATAATAAATGTTAAGTGAACAATACTAACGCAAATAACAAAGCAAAAAGATCACTAGCAAACAGCAATAGTATGTAGAAGGTAGTGATAAAACCAGGAAGAGCATGTAAAGAGACACTTTGCCTGGAAGATATTAATAAAATAAAGAAAAGAGCAAGGTGGGACTTTATATGAAATATAATAAAACAAGAAGATACCTTACTGGGAAAATAATAAACAAAAAAGATCACCAGAAGAAAGTTCTACCTACAAAATAAAAAAATTCACACATGAAAAAAGGAACACAAAGGGTCCTTTATTGAGAAATATAAGACTACAAAGGAATTTTATCTAAACACCAGTGATAACTAAAAACACAGCAGAATGAGTGACTTTATTAAAGTGTTGTTCCAATAAATACAAAAACAAGAAACAATATCTATGCTGCATGAATTGCCTGTTAAATTGTTTTAGTAGTTAGAATGGTCAAACCTCAAGAAGTCTTGTATTCAGGTAACAGTACAGTTGGGATTTTTTTATAATTTATAAATGATCAAGTTTAGATCAAGCTCTTTCAATATTTGGAAAAACATAAATAACATGATATTTTAAATTCACATTTGTTTACACTGAATGACAAAGTGATTCAGTAGTTTCAGCTCTCCACTCTCATGTAGAAGTCTCACATTCAAATCCTAGTTTGTCAAGTTGAAATTTCATGATAATTTTTAAAATAAATGATCATATTTGAAGTAAGCTGTTTCAATACCATTATAGATTAAATCAGGGATTTGAGACATTGGTTAACATTCAAATTAAAAGATGGCATGTTTACAGCACTAACCACTCCAGGTTTTCATTTCACTTGAATGCTTATAGCATCATCTGTTAAATAATTTCTAACTTAAAATTCTGAATAAATCTAAAGATAGTTCAGAAACGGTGAAAGAAAGGAAACATCACTTAGAAAGCAAATGCTAAGCTAGATGGATGGCATGAAAACATCAAGAAAGCTTACAGAAAAATATAATAACTGAAGCAAAGGAAAAAACAAGTGACACAGTCAAATGAAAGTTATGGAAAAAATAAAGAAAATAAACTGATGCTGAAAGACAATGTGAATGGATTCTGGCCATCCTATGTCTTCTTCATGTGCAGCAGCTACACATAAATAAATAAAGGATGAAAGAATTATCAAGAACTTTAACAAATGAAATAGTCATGAATAAAATCTAGAAGCAGAAAAAACATTTATATAGAGAATAGAGAAAGAAGAAAATCTGAAACAATAATGGAGAAGAATATAGTAGTAGTTATTTCAAAACGAAAAAAAGTATGACCAATAGATACTTTACCTGAAGGACACACCCTCGGTAGTCTTCATGGAAAACCAACTGTTGTTGGTAGAGAGGATCCAGAGTTCTTCGTGCAATTGACGTTTTAGCTTTAGCAATACATTTCCTTCCATTTACTAAGTACACCTTAACATAAGGTGCTGGAAACAGAAAACAAAATCACCATTTAGATACTATATTGTGTATTAAAGATATGCTTCAAATATTGATAAGATATTTTGGGTAATGACCATGATGAATAACACTAATAAATATTTGGAGCAACCTATGATTTTTATGAAGTGTTTGTTTCATTTAGTGGAAAATACTATTTCAATTCACTGGTTTTATGTTTTCCTACTATTAAGTTTACTGAAATAGATAAAAAATCTTTGCTTTATTGGAAAGTATTTATATTTTGCAAAGAAAATGAAATGTAAGAAAATATATGTGTAATTACTTGTTTGTCTGGTTTTGAATATTTTATGCAAAAAAAATTATATATTTCAGTTATACTGAGAGAGTCATTGTAAACTATATTAAAAGTAAGTAGGAGGAAAAAATCCAACAAACACAGAAAGTTACACCAATAAACTATACACATTTCAGTTAGACTGAGACAGTCATTGTATGCTACATTAAACGTAAGTAGGAGGAAAAAATCCAACAAACACAGAAAGTTACACCAATAAACTATACACATTTCAGTTAGACTGAGACAGTCATTGTATGCTACATTAAACGTAAGTAGGAGGAAAAAATCCAACAAACACAGAAAGTTACACCAATAAACTATACACATTTCAGTTAGACTGAGACAGTCATTGTATGCTACATTAAACGTAAGTAGGAGGAAAAAATCCAACATGACTGATTGATTTAGTGTTTTATGGCACAAAGCAGCTAGGCTATCTGAGCCAAACGTCCAGTAAAAAGGTAAAAATAAATTAATTGTAGTAAAATACATAAAAGGGAACGAAGGTAAAACAAAACATCATTGAAAAACAGAAAACGTATAAAACCAATGTTGACACCTAGTCTACAATGTTAAGAGAGAAAGCAGAGTAAGAGAAGTTGTAAAGGTCTTTCCCTAGCAAAATGGTAATGATCATAACCCGCCAGAAAGACTAACAGGTAAGTACAAGAACCACCGTCAGTCACCTGAAGTTGGCCTTTCCAGTCCTGGTTCCTGGTATTGTTGTCATAACAGCCATTATCAAAAGGTAAAATAAGAAGTGTTAAAAGACATATAGCAAAATCGTAATAAAAATTAGCCAAATGCATCAGTTCCAGATAAAAGAAAATGATGAGTTAAAAAACTGTGACCAATGCATAGTCTAGTTAGAATAACTTCCTCCTTCCGAACCTTATGAAAGCTAGATGACCAAAGCCCAATATAGGGTTTTATTTGAAAAAGCTTGTTGTCACATTGCTCACTCCAAGTGGACTGCCAGCTGGCACGGAGCCAAGCCCTGAATACAGGACCATAGTCCATGTATGGAATAGGCACAGTGGTGATAGTGCCAGAGCAGATAGATTTAGCTGCCATGTCTGCAAGCGCATTCCATTCCAGAAAAACTGGATATAAGTAGATGTTAATGAGAAATGGACCAACCGATTTTGAATATCAGTGAGAACAGGGTGTGAGCCAACGTGAAGTGAGTCCAAGGCCAGCAGAGAACTAAGAGAGTCAGTATAAATAGTACAGTTGGAGTACTGTTCAGCTTCAATATGTTCCAGGGCAAGAAATATGGCATACAGTTTAGCAGTGAACACAGAAGCTGTAGAAGGGATTCTGGGAGCAACCACTGAACCACAACAAACCATGGCAGAGCCCACAGAGTCACCTGATTTTGAACCATCCATATAAATTGGAATAGAAAGGTTGTTTGAAAGATGTTCAGTAAATAAATGACAGTACTTCCAATCGGGAGTATCTGCCTTTTTCAGATGACTTAAAGAAAGGTCACATTTGGGGGCTGTAATAAGCCATGGGGGGATGGGCTGACCAGTGGATTCTGCAATGTTTTCCAAGGACAGACCCAATTCATCCAATTGCACCTGGATAAGAAGGCCAAAAAAAGCAATGGCAGATCATCTGTTTTGAAAAAGTAAGACCCTCTGAGGAAGGAAAACACATCCCCAGGTGGGATGCTTTGGTAAGGAATGAAGTTTCGAAGCATATAGCAAAGACAGTTACAAACGGCAAAGGTGCAGAGAAGGTTAGTGAGATTTCACACATAAGCTCTGAAGTGGGGAGGTGCAGAGTCAAAGTCCTTGATGATGAATGGGGTCCAGAATCATTAAGGCCGAAGGTCTGGCAGAGCCATAGACCATTGATCCATAGTCGAGTTTTGAACGAATAAGAGCACGATATATCTTTAACATAGAACATCGATCCGCTCCCCAACTGGCAGTAGAGAGGACATGGAGGATGTTCAGTGCTCTTGTGCATTTGACTCGCAGCTGCTTTAAGTGTGGTATAAAGGTCAGCTTACGGTCAAAGATAAGCCCCAAGAACTTGGTTTCAGGGACCACTGGCAGCAAAACTTCACCGATATGGAGTTCAGGATCAGGGTGGATACCCCGTTGGTGGCAAAAGTGCATGCAAACGGTTTTAGAGAGAGAAAAATTAAAGCTGTTCGCCGTAGTCCACTTCAGTAGATGATTGAGGGCAGTTTGGAGTTGCCGTTCAATATATCTCATATTCGACAACTGACAAGAGATGTGAAAGTCGTCAACATAGAGCCCGTTTGCAAGAGTGAGAGGGAGTTGTTCAGTGATGCCATTTATCTTTATACTGAAAAGTGTGACACTCAAAACACAGCCCTGAGGGACTCCAAGTTCCTGTACAAAAGAATGGGAAAGTGTCGAACCCACACGAACTTGGAATCTCCTGTCCATTAAAAAATATTCAATAAACATGGGTAAATGGCCACGTAACCCATATGTATGGAAGTCTCACAAAATGCCATACCTCCATATTGTGTCATAAGCCTTTTCAATGTCAAAGAATATTGAAACAAGATGTTGGCGTTTGAGAAAGGCTTCTCTGATTGATGTTTCAAGTCGAATTAGGTGGCCCATGGTGGAATGCTGTCGTCGGAACCCACACTGGGTGGACGAGAGGAGGTTGTTTGATTTGAGGAACCAAACAAGATGAGCATTAACCATCCTCTCTAAGGTCTTACAGAGACAGCTCGTCAAAGCAATTGGAGTATAGCGTGAAGGAATCTTGGGATCTTTCCCAGGTTTAGAGAAAGGTAAGATAATAGCCTGGTGCCAGGCATCAGGAAAAACATTCTCCTACCACATATGGTTAAAAACAAGTAGAAGAATATCAAGAGAAGCAGGAGAGAGATAGCGTAGCATGTCATAGTGTACATCATCAGGTCCAACAGATGTACTGCCACACCGATGAAAGGCCATTTTCAGTTCCACCAGTGTAAAGGGACAATTATAGTAAAAAAGACAGTCAGTTTGAAAGGAAAGAGGTGAACGCTCTGCCCGAGTTTTGATGGCCAAGAAGGTGAAGGAACAAGCAGAAGTGCTAGATACCAGGCAAAAGCTTTCACCTAGAGTATTGGCGATGCTCCTGGCATCAGCTACCTCTTGGCCATCAGAGAGTTAGATGAAGAGGGGGACAGAATTGTAGTGCCCACTGACCTTTCGAATCCTGTCCCATATGACCTTGGAATTGATGGTAGAAGATATGCTAGTTGTGAACTTAATCCAAGATTCCTTCTGGCTTTGATGTCTTACCCACCTAGCACGTGCACGAGCCCGTTGGAAAGCAATGCGGTTCGAAAGTGTGGGATATCTACGGAAAGTATTCCAGGCCGTTTTTGAGCCTTTCGCCAAATGGCAAGCAGGATTCCACCATGGACGAGGATATTGTGAAAACGTGCAGAGGTTTAAGGAATACACTGAGCAGCTGCTTGTATAATACAGTCAGTTACAGCTGCCACACAGTCATCTATTGATGGCTGATTCACAATGGCAGGATCAAGTTCTGTGAGAGCAGTGAAAGTGGACCAGTCTGTCTGATCCAGCTTCCACCTGGGCACGCAGGTAGGGTGGCATTGACCACGGTCAGTCTCTCTCAAAAGTATAGGAAAATGATCACTTCCTAGTGGATTATTGTCAACCCTCCATGAAAAATGAGAAAATAATGAAGGGGAGCAAACCAAGAGATCAATAGCGGTAAAGGACTGACTAGGTGTGTGCAAATAAGTGAAAGAACCAGTATTGAAAAGAGAAAGATTGTGATCAGAGAGCATACGCTCTACAGAGCGACCCCTCCTATCAATAACAGCACTTCCCCAGAGATGATGATGTCCATTTAAGTCCCCCAGGATTAGAAATGGAGACGGCAACTGTTCAACGAAAGCATCAAGGTCTGATTGATCATATGTCTCTCCAGGGACAGGACGAGAGAACAAACAGTGATGGTATGACCCAAGGAAACACGGATTGCTACAGCGTCCAAGGGTGTGTTGAGTGACAAAGACAGAGTGGGCACATGCTGATCAACCAATAGAGTCAGCCCTCCATGTACTCGTCCATCACACAGCCTGTCACTTCTGTACAGAGAAAACTGCAGAATGGTGACTGTATCAGCAGGTTTTAGAAATGTTTCTTGTGAGGAAAGACATACAGGATGGTAGGAAGCAATCAGTGTTTTGATATCATCCAGATTAGAACGTAAACCTCGACAGTTCCATTGTATCAAGGTGGCCATTTTTAATGACAGGTAGGCGAAATGGCTGGAGAACCCTTCTGTTTACAACCACATCTTTTTTCCTTATTGTCCTCATTTGGAGGAGGTCTATCAACCTCCATAGATCCTGCCCTGGGTCGAATGGGCAGGTCTTTGTTGTTGGAAGGGGATTCCAGTGACTGAGGATGCGAACGAATGATTGTTTTGCATCGTGGGGTTGGAGAAAAGATGTATCAGAAGAAATGCCTGTATTTGAAACCGAAGGATGTGGATCTTGAGATTTGTTGGACTGTATGGGAGGAACAGAGATGGGTGTAGAAGTCGATTGATCAACCTTTTTAACCATGGAGGTCAAAAGGCTTTTCATTTGTTTTGAAAATGATTCTCTTGGAGGTACAGAGAGATCTGTCTGCACTCCAACTGTAGTTGTGGAACGAAGTGCAGCAGCATATGTCCGAGATGGAGTGGCGGACAGTAATTTCCAAGCCTCAGGATAACTAATGTTATGGGTCATTTTCAAACGCTGCACCTCTTTTTCCTCCAACCATTTTGGGCAAGAACAAAAGTAGGAAGGGTGGGAACCATTGCAGTTGACACAATGTGGGTCCGTATGACACTCACAGGCATCGTGGTCCTTGCCACCACAATGAGCACATGTCAGGGAACCACGACAGGATGTCTTTGAGTGGCCGAACCTCTGACATTGAAAACATCGAAGAGGGTTTGGAATGTACGGCCATACCCTGAAAATTAGATAACCTGCCTTGATGGTGGCAGGTGCATGTGGTGATGCAAATGTCAAAACGAGGATATTTGTTGACAGTGTAACTACGTCTTTGTGAGTGGAGTGTGCCTCACTTACTGCAGAAACTCCTTGAGTGGAGAGACCAGCGAGAATCTCTGACTCGGGAACATTCTTCAAATCCCTCTCAACAATAACTCCTCGCGATGAATCCAAGGTAGCATGAGAAGTAACCTCAATAGGTACATCCCCAATTGCCTTTGAATTTAAGGAGTTCACTGTGTTGGGATGTGGATGTTTCAACCAATATGTCTCCAGATCGAAGCTTCTTTACTGACTTTGGAGAGCTAGCAAGTCCCCCTAGTCCCTTTTGAATAAAAAAGGGGGACATTTGCCCTAAAGGTTTTTCTGAAAGAGAATGTAATATAAGAAAATGGGGTACAGGTGTTACAGATGTTGAAGATTGCTGCTCAGAGTCTTCAAGACGTGGTCGTTTACCTATTGACTGTTTTTCCACTATTTTATTTAAATATTTCGTTGGAGGATCCATAGGAGAAAAGAAAATTTTGGTACTCACTGACTCAACCCACCATGAAGCCCTATGAAGGGATGCACTACAATGTCATGCAAAGACATTGCAGCAACAATAGGGTTTTGTGTGCACTATACCCAAACACCAGCATCAGGATGTCCACAACACTCGTTGAGAACTTCCAACACTGGTAATTGGTTGACTCTAGCCCAAGTGGACCATCCGACTGACCCAAGGGGGGCCACCCAAAGGCTGCCCGTCAATAGGAATTCAAAGCCAAAGTGGTGTGTTAGGGTTGGACCCCTCAACCACCAGGATCCTCTCCTCCCCTTCGCGGGTCGCCATGCACAGCAAACACGTGGGTGGATGTTTAGATCCCAGAGGAGTTAAATTGAAAGAACAGAACCTTTCCTAACAGTTTTACATACATGCCTGATGAGGAAAATTGGAAATTCTGAGGGATAAGAAAAGTAAATCATATAGAAGGAAAACACTACTCAATAGATATCTTAGATAATCACCTACAAACAGATTTGAATAGTAAGTCAAGTGACTCTTTGTCACAACTGTAAGTACAATCAGGTAATATATTAGAACTCTTTGAATTGAAGGATAGGAAAAGTAAATCATAAAAAGGAAAACACTACTCAATAGATATCTTAGATAATCACCTACAAACAGATTTGAATTTTAAGTCAAGTGATTCTTTGTCACAACTATAAGTACAATCTGGTTATTAGAACTCTTTGAATTGATGAGAGTAAATATGCAGGTGTGTCATGACATCTTATTAGGTACAATATTTATTTATTTTATTTTGAATTTTGTGCAAATCTTCACAAAGGCTATCTGTGGTAGCCATCCCTAACTTAGCAGTGTAAGACTAGAGGGAAGGCAGCTAGTCATCACCACCCACTGCCAACTCTTGGGCTACTATTTTACAAATGAATGGTGGGATTGACCATCACATTATAATGCCCCCACAGCTGAAAGGGTGAGCGTGTTTCGTGTGATGGAGATTCGAACTCGCAATCCTCAGATTATCAGACAAGTGCCTTAACCACCTGGCTGTGCTGGGCCACTAGGTAGAATATAAGTAAGAGTAAACTACAAGGAAGCTGCTGCCTAATACTTTTTAAAAATTGGAATCTTTCTCTTAAGCCACGAACAGTTAAAAATAATCTTCAGTTGATCATTGTATATAAAAATAGTGTACACAGTTGATGATGTTCATTAAAAATAAGTTGTTTTTGTAAAATTTCCTTTAATTATTTATTTTGTTGAAATAAATTATTTTACTTGATACTTTGGTATTTTTGACCACTTACAAAGTTTAGGATTTTATTGCTAGGATTCTTTTATAACATGTCATCTTGTCATAAAACATTCTCAGTATGATTCATATTAATTTTTGTCTTAATTGTTGTTATTCACAGAAAATGTATCATTATTTATATATTTTGTTTTTTTAATAATACTTCAGAAGAGATTTGATTTTCACCTGGTAACAACTTTGCTCCTAGTCTTGGCTGCAACCCTCTTGCACGTATCACCTCAATTTCAAGGTTTCCTTTTCGATCACATAGGCTTAGTTGAATGTCTCCTA
Organism: Tachypleus tridentatus; assembly: GCF_004210375.1. Classification (NCBI taxonomy): domain Eukaryota; kingdom Metazoa; phylum Arthropoda; class Merostomata; order Xiphosura; family Limulidae; genus Tachypleus; species Tachypleus tridentatus. Next base: position 97,940,989 of record NC_134836.1, read on the forward strand.
GACTTGGGGATGCCAAAACCTGTCGACCAACAAGCTGACCTGGACCTAGTCCTTCAACAAAATGTGAATACTCTCCATCTGGAGTTAATCGGAGAGAAGGGATCCATCTAGTGAGCCAAAGAAATGAAAATATTTTTCAAATTACATACAGGCCAGGCTATGAGTATTCTCAATAAGCACTTATTCTTCAAATCAACTAAGCCAACTGAGATAACATTAATCAATATTTACTAATTGTTGTAAACATTAAAAAGTTAAAAGTTACATTCAAGATAACCAATATAAGTTAAGAGAAACAAATCATACGATAAAACATTAATTTTGTCAGTATAATTATGGTATGTTAAAACAACAAAAACATCTGTTTAGAATATTACTATAAGATGATTCAGAATGAAAGAAACATGAAAGGACAATGTATGAGAAGAAAAACAATAAGAAGTAAATAATATCATACCTCAACTGTGAAGAGCAGAGTACAGTAGCATTATCTTAGAAAAATGTTACAGTGAAGTGCAATATCTTAAGTATTTTAAAACAAAGAATATTATATAAATTATATTATATTAATTTTTTGAAAAATATTCATTGCATCAGTTGAAAATACTCCTAGTGCACAAATTAACATAAATCACATTTTTTGCTATTAAAATGATTTATTTAAGACGTGCATACATGTATGTAGAGGGGAAAATGACTGAACACAGAAAATCACTAATAACTGCCATGCACATGACAGGATTAAAAGTCATGCTAACAGAGAACTGAGAATTTAATACTTGTGATAGTAGAAGACCAGCCATATCCACATACATGTATGCAGACACCACAGAATAAATCATGCTGAATGACAGAACTTAAAGAAACACAGTATTACAACATCGACAGCTTACATCTACAATCAACACATTTTCAGAGGGCAGGACATGTAATGACCAATCACTGTCATTTTCAATTTGAGAAATGTTTATTGACTAGCAGATAACTCCAACACAATCTAGCAGAAATTCTGGGAACACAAACTGTTTTTACAAAGCCACATACACAGTATTTCTGAAGCTCATCTCAAATTCTGTCAGTATAAGCCACCAAACTTTTATGGTGTGGTGTTTGTTTTGTCTAATATCTTCGCTAGACATTAATGATACATTTACCAGATATTGTATTGTTTTATTCGCCAAATGTCTGAAACTGTTATTTTACAATAATTTTTTATAGCAATATTCCATAATGTCTTATGAAATATTTTGGGGAAAATTAAGACTAATTGTAAAACATAATATTCATACAGAAAACTAGACTTTTAACTTGTATATTGGTATTTCAAATATGTTACATGCTAAAATTAATTTAAAGGTACAAGACTTTTCTTAAAATCATAACACTTTTTTTATTTTGTATCTTGTAAAAAAGACAATATGTGACCAAATTTGATAAGGTATGTGAATTAACTTTATGATAATATGTTTGTTGTATACTTTTAAGTATTTCCCACAATTGATGGCACATACTAATATTGAATGTTTTAATGTATTTCGTTACATCAAAAAACAATATACAATAAATATAGTTCAATAAAATTGCAACAGGCAGTTTTTAATGTTTATTTTTAGGTTGTTTTACATTTTTTAATTATTTTATTTTTTAACCACAAACTTTTTATTTCAATGTATATGAACACTGTCATTTAACATATAGATTATGAGGTTTTAGATTAAATGTAACATTACAACATCTACTCACACTATAATAAATCATTGAAATTAAATACTGGCCAGTTCTGCTTACCCCAATTGAAAATGCATGACATTTGCTTTCTAGTTTAGAATAATGCATCCATAATATGTATGAGATGATTAAATCAAATACATGAAAAATGAAATAACTGTAATAATGGAAATAAATAATTTTTTACTGAGCTTGACATCTCAGGATAGTAAGCAATGGTCATATAAACTGCCATTAATTTAAGCTTATGAAAAATTATGAAAATGTCAATACTGTTATGTACGTGATCAGCTAACACAAAGAGACAACATGCTGTGAATTACTGTAGTAGTAAAATGTTAGTCTTTGATAAACAGTTACAGGTCCAGATATCAACATAACACTACAAAAACATGTTCAAGTAGTATTTTTGAATGTAAACTTATACCCAACTGCAAGATTATGTTCATACTTTCTTCAAGGTATTATATGTTTTAGATTAATCAAACGTCATTAAATTTAATCATATAAAAAAGTGGAATATTATTCTATTATAAATATTTAAATGAAAAATACAGCCACTTTCAAAGTGTTTTGATTAATTTAAACAAGTCACTTGCTTTTATTTTCAGCATTGATACAACCTTCTTGACTTTCTTCTTATACGGTCATAAAGTTACTTTATCACACAGACTTTATCACCAGTGTACCCTGGACTTCAGCTAACACAACAGAAGCTAAGCTCTATAAAATATTGTGTTTTTGTTGAACATATATGTTGGCTATACATTATAAATTGACCACAATAATGTATTAATAACATAATCAAATCTAGATATTAAAATACATGAAATACTTGCTACTACATAATGAAAATTATTTCGTTTTACTTTTAAGTTATATTACAAAATGTTGATAGTAGAGCATAGCATGTGATTCATGATAATTCTATATTCCTTTGATATAAGTTGGTAGATGATGAAAAAAAGATTAACCCCCTTTTGCTGCATTTTATGAATAAAGTTGCCTAAAATTGCTCTTCTCTTTAAGTGCATAAATCAACAAAAGTCCACAAAGAAGAAATTTGTCTCTTCACTGCAGTAATCTACAACAGTCACTTAACGTAAATTGTCGATTACCACAACATAGAAGAAAAAAAAACACGTTTTACAGTTGACTCCTGTCAATTTCAGCATTATAAGAAAAATTTTTTCACAGTTTTGACTTTTTTCCAAAAATAAACATTAATTTTCTTAAATCCTTGTGTAAGCAGACACTATTTTTTAATAAAATTTTCAAAATTCTGACTTTCATTTTTCTTGGCAAAACTAACAACTTTTATGGCAAGCATTATTTAAAGAGTGATGCATCAAAAGGGTTAAAATTGTTTATGGTTTTCATAATGTTTTGAATATTACTTGTATGGGACCCAAAATTACTGCAGATTAAACAAAAATGCATCAAACTGAAACAAATACACATAATAATCCCTCACTTCAACCAAACGTTTTTAACAGTAAAAGAAACTAGAAAGGCAATGTAAGAAAAAATGATTTTCATACAAACATTGAAAATATCTTAAGTAAAAATTAATGTGGATAAGAAATGTTTAAAACATACATTTCCATTTTCATATACATATGAGATATGAAATAATTGCTATGTTTTTCATATTTAAATATAAACCTAAATTAATAAGATGATAATATTACGAAAAAGACAGACTAATATGAAATAACAAATGTGAAAAACTAGTTTAAGTTGATATTAGAATTATCATAACAATGATTACCGAAGAGTAAATTACTGTAACTTTGAACTTGGTTATTTAGTTGACTGAATGTAAGTTACATCAGAATTATGAACACATTGGGTACGTATTTAACATTAGTTTCTCAAAGAAACTGATGCAAGGTAATATTAGATATGTGTGATATTAGAACCTTGACAAGGTTGCCAAGATATAGTGTTGACAGTACGAAAAAAACCTAGGTTAATATAGCAATAACTATGAGCACATTGGAGTAGTAAGATCATGAAATCATAAATAAATTATTATGATTATAGAAATATAAACAAAATGAACATTAGAATTACGACTAATGCACACATGAAGTCAGAAGACTGAAAAGGGAAATTTATGTAAGGGTTCAAAATTTTAAGGGTGTATTGAGATTCAAATTTAGTGGTATGCAAATTCTGCACTTTAATAATCAGGAACCAGTTTTCACAGCATCTTTTTCAGCTTAATGTTTTCATAGTTTCCATATATTTATTAAAAAAAACAACTTTTCCAGATTATTTTAATGATTTTCAAGAATCATCTCATGGCTTTCCTTAGTATCTAATGCAAAGTTTGTGACTAACAATTATAACATTGTATTTAAAACTATACAAATGCTCACTGTTAATAATATAAATGACTTATTTGCATAAGGTTAAGAGTACGATTCCTTGCAAACTTTTTGTTGTCATGGTTTTAGCACATTTTTACAAAATGAAAACCTAACATTTCAACAAATAGTTTTTTAAGCTCTCACCCTCCCATGTTTTAATGGGAATTCTCTGGGGGTAGCATCAAGCTTAGAGAAAAATGTACATACATTTTCAAACTCTTAAATGACCAAATGATTTACTAAAATAAGTATTTGGATTACCTAGTTATGTAGTTTATTCCTAATTTAAGCACAAGTTACAAGCTGTCTTGCAATGATGTGCCAGTAATGTTAATTTATTTGTTTTGTCACACTTGTACCACACCAAGTTCTTTTATAGATATAACGACTACAGGAGCTTTAACCGTAAACACTGTAGATCAAAGAATGGAGTACGAATAACATATAAGGTAAACCTGTAACAAATTTGTTTGAGGTATACTTGTTTAATTTGTGAAACTAGAATTTCAGATGATCTCTATATTAGGATGTGATTTAAGTTTCCCAAATAATCTCCAGATATAGTAATAATGACAGTAGTTTAACCTGCCTGTCATAACACTGGGGCTAAGCTATCAAAGTAATGCTATTAAATATAACTGATGCTACAACTATCTTTGCCCTATCACAATAAGCATTATAATACGACAGTTCATATCCCACTTTATGGTACTCTGTGCATATATTGATGGTATATATACATATCATGAAACCTGACAATGGTACAAAAATGTTAAAACTTGAGTTAAGTAATGCCTAGGTGTCCAATGAGTATGTAGACAAACCAATCTGAATAAACAAATGTTTTATGGAATATATTTTAAGTCAGCTAGCAATACCTATCCATAATTATAAGTAGCATTATAATAATAAATGATGTGGAATAATGTGATACTAGAAACTTGAACAGACTATATTAGCTAATGGTATGTCAAGAACATCCTAGCTTACAAAGTATTTTTGTTTCTTAAGCATTGATAAATCATGTAATTATACATTAAGAAATAATTATGTATATACATAATGGAATATTTAAAATAATACTACAGTAAAAAAGGTCTGTAACTGGTGCAAGCTGTCGCATGATAACACGCAAGTTACTCTTTCAGTTACACTATTAAAAACAAACTTCTACAGTGGAGCTACCAGACAGGCAGCCTCTTAAGTTTAGGAGTTTATATGTTTTCTTTTAAAAACTTCAGAGTAAAGTTAGATATTTCAGTGCTGTCTCTTTTTAAATAAATAGAAAACTACAATAAACTCTAGTAAAGAAAGAAAAAAACGACAATTAGTGTAAATACATGAGGAGTTACAGGACAGGAGTGGAGATGTGCTGGGAAGAAGGTAGGCAAATGACACAAGGATTGTGCAAAGCATTACGAGCTGAAGCTGATATCAAAGCCAACAAGAGAGCAGGAAATAGAAGGAAATGAAACAAGTGCTCTGACACATGCTACCCAGCAAACTTTGCAGGATGAATATTAATAGCTGAGATGCAAGCAAAACTCTTGTAGCAGAGAACACTGAATATTCTACACTGAAATTAATTTCTTAGCACATGCTCAGTAATTTTAACAGTATACAACTATGGCATGTGCATTGAAACATATGGTGATTACCACAGTTTTATGAAAACCAGCTCTTTTTTTTCCATTGCATATGGTTTTTTAACCATCAGAATAAATTCAAGAATTAAAAAATATATATATTCGAAATAGTAATTTAAAAAATATTTGCAATTTTTTGTTGCTTTTAGATATATAAAAATAAAAAAGATAAAATGAAAGAAGAGCTGAAAACGTCACTTTAAGCGCCCGATCTGTCCCAACTTACAAAGATGAGTCGCTGCTTATACTATTCAAACTACCATCAGTTGATTCTCTGCTTGCTTGTCTTGCTAAATGTGGGTTTTGAGGGGTTGTAAACACTTCTTGACTACGCTGTATACCACTACCACTATGTTTCCTACCAACACCCTCTGTAAAATAAATAAAAATGAAATAAACCATGCAAGAGAAAACTACGTTTAAACACTTTCAGGTATACAAATAAATACTAGTTGTAGAAAATTCATGAGGATTAAAAACTGACCACTTCTTAAGTGTCTAAAATTGTGAACTATGTAGAAAAAATTAAAAATTTAGGAAATCTAAGGAATCTAAATAATAATCAATTGTGGCCAATGTGATTGATTCTTCTGGATAAAGCAAGTCAACTAAACAGCACAATTTTTGGGGATGTTAAAAAAAGGAGGATTGGAAAAGGGCAATACATATATTGCTAATTTTATAAATGTCATAAAAAATAAAAGACAAAGCATTACTTTGTTGAGATCATGTCATCTACAGAAACTCAAGAGACGATATAGAACAGGATATAGTAATAATATGAATCTGCACAGTTATTACCATGAAGAGCTAATTAGAATCATTAAAAAACATCTCAGAAGTTTGAGAGTTGACATGATTTCACTGCCCACACAATCTCAGCCCCAAAGCCTCCTGTCCTGCAACTGAAATCCCATGTGCAGGACTTACGCAGTGCTGTCACTACTTAAACTTCCTTCCCCATCAGATGAAATGCTACTAGACTGTTTGACCAAGTGGCGACACTCTTGTGGGGCAATCTCCTCACTCCGATGGACATTGATTGTGGAAGACCGTTTTCGCCGGAACCCTAAACGTTTCTTATGACCTTGATCCAGAAACATGGGATAAAAAAGGTCACAGGTGATGCAAGGAAATATATGAGACATTTAGCTTTTAACATATTTCTAATAAAAATTGTTTGGAAACTTACAGATTACTAATTTCCTTCTTCCAAAGTCACTACTTTTGTTTTGAGACACTAAGTCAGACTTCACTCTGAAGCAATATTTTATCCTGAAGACAAGCCACATGCTAATATAATTAGTAACACTTGAAAGTAAAAATGTGATTTAACATCTAATATACAACAAATGCAATTAAATTCTTGTGATATCTTAATGAATCTTGGACAGTCAATTTATGAAATAGAATATTGGTAATAGTTTTAACACTTTTACATCAAGTTCAAGACACACTGTTTGAAACAACACAGTATGTCAAATTATGTAAAATGAATCTAGATGATCATTACAGTGTAATACTACTACAAAAACCCACCCTATCTGAAGGCAGCTAAACATAAACCAAAATAATGAGCTCACAATTTATGACTTTAAAGGATTGGTGGGCTATACTCATTGAATTCCGATATTAATTAAGCTTTCATGCCTAAAAATATATAAACATTGAGAGATTTAGTTTCTAAGTATTTCAGGATATAGATTATTAAATTATTTCAGTGAAGTTTACTAGTTAGGAATCCTACTGAGAGAAGAAATAAAGAGGTCAAATATTACAGAACAAAAAATTTACATTTTGGAGAAAAAAATTAAAACATAAGGAACAAAATTATAAAAAGATATATTGTAAATTAAAATATTAGTATCTTTTCATAGTTCTTATACACGCCATTTTTATAGCATTTTAAAGTGTAGTTATCTCTATTTAAAGCTTAGGTCCTGAAAGACTTATAAACAACATGCATTTTAATATCACTGTATAAAGTAACCTAATACAATATGAAATGATGAAGAAAAGTGGCTGAATTTATATTTTTACAATACATTTAACATTTATTTGTTTTATTAATTGATATTGGCCTGGCATGGCCAGGTGGTTAGGGAGCTTGACTTGCAATCTGAGGGTCATGGGTTTGAACCCTATCCCACCAAACGTGTTCTCCTTTTTAGCTATGGTGGCATTATAATGTGATGGTCAATCCCATTATTCATTAGTCAAAGAATATCCCAAAGGTTTATAATGGATGGTGACGACTAGCTTCTTTCCATTTAGTCTTTCACTGCTAAATTAGCTCTTATGTAGCTTTGCATGAAATTCAAGAGAAACTACACTTATTAAATGATATCATTCATAATTTGATTCAAATTGTAAATATATGATGTGTAAGTACCACATATCTCACTCTCCTATGAATGCAATTTGCATTTACAAAATTATGAAATTTTTCTAAGGTTATAATTTGAAACATACCAAACCCATTTGAAGTTATATGCTAATTCAGCCTCATGAAAAAGTCCGTACTTGTATCGTGGAAGTCTAATCTTTGTTTTATTCATTTTTCAAATAACTGATCATTTCCTTTCTCATTTCAGTTAATTGTCGACAATAACCACAATATTACTTTTAGTATTTACATTTTAACTTTTTTATTTAAATGCAATTTATCTAATTAGTTCACAACTACTAATGTTACAATATTCCTATAACTAGACCAATTAGATAATGTACGATTATTCTGCTTTCTTCAGTAAATAGGTTTTAGTGTGAACCCTCATAAGACTAGACACAATTTTTTTTTAATCTATGCTAATCACAATGGGAAATTCAATGAATAATCCATAACCACATTCCAAATCTTCTAAATCCAAACAATTAATTTGTATAATAAACATGCATTTTCTATGAATATACGATTCAGTAATTTGTACAAGACTCAATAAGAGGAAAGTAGAAGTTGATCACAAACAGAAAACAAGGTAATAATTACTTATAATGAAGCAACTGCATTAACTTGTGAGTAAAGGTTTACCACAAGTTTTCTTGAAATAACTTCACTCACATTAAGTACTGGTTTATGATAGTTTTCTGCCAATGATCTTATATTATAGAGGTATATATCCACTATACCAAATACTAAGAGGTTATCAAATTGAATTAGGCTAGAGTTATATTAAGTGTTGTGTCATAATCCTTGATACTGTACAGAGCTCTTCCCTTTCTGTGATATTGTACATCCAAGGTATTCAAGTACAACAAAGTGCTGCATCCCTGATGGGTTTTACAAGAACTGAGCAGCCTAAAAGTAAATTAACTTCCTAAATCTGCACACAAGAAGTGACAAATATAAAAGTAGAGTTAGATTAAGCCACAATGCTCCAAAACAAAGGTTCGTAGAAATGTAAGCATAATTAGAAATGTGATGTTTATTAATACAAGAAAACAACTTGAATGCAAGCCTTGATACCATCATTAAATATCCACAAGGCTTCACTTGGTCCAATTTTACAGTGGAAACTACCAAAAACAACTGATTTCAAATAGATCAAGATTTTTCCACAACCTGAACAACAGACCTTGAGCTCACTAAAATATCAGAAGTTGTTAATGATACTGCTTCTGAAATTCATACCATAACCTCGAATAGTAATGCTGCTGATTTAGCTGATTACTCGCTCAGCATCAACTCATCAGAAAAGAGTGACCAAAAGTTGTCAGATTAATAAATCATTTCAATTTCCCAATTCAAAAGTGCAGTGACAGTAAATTTGGCATCAAAAATGATATACCAGTCAGTCTGAATAAAGCATGATCTAACCTTAAAACCACCATAACATTGTTCAAACAAAACAGTGGTTTATACGAAGATTGATGATATAAATGTGTTATTTGCTTAAAGCTACTGAGAAGCTTCAAAAGTAGCAAAACTAACTCCAAAAGCAGACTGTGATTATATCTCTCTTTGGAAAGTAACTTGTTGTATATTTGACCATTACTATGTATTTTGTGTTATGCAAGTAAGTCATTGCTTTGAGGAAAATAATGTTTTATGTGAAGAAAATGAATTGCCATTTTGATTATGTAATTTGTACAATTATTGATGACATATAAAAAATAAGCTAAGTTTACTGTACAGACATTTTTTTTTCTTCTATTGCACACCCACTCTTATTAGTTTGAACCCTTACATGTATTCATCAATAACATAAACTATTAATAGGGTCCACTGTATTCAAAGTGACTGATTCAACTATGTTGACATCTAACTATTCTGGACAAAATAGTTTATTGCAAATGTGTTTAGATTAAAGGGAATTCCTTGTATTTTTGTTTTCTCCTTCATGTCATGTCTTGTCTCTATCTTTTCACCTACAAAAAATCAGTACTACAATATTTCTGCATATTAGGTCCACAACACTTCATTACTGCAAAAATCAAGTAAAAAGTATTGACTGAAAGAAAAGCTTTTAATATATTACATATATTAAAATAGTTGGAGAGCATAAATACAATGTAAGATAAAAAGGTATAAGCTGACAAAAAAATTACATGCTATAAAGTAGTTTCAACAATAAAATTGAAAAAGTAACAGTGGTTAAAACTTCATTTTTTTGTATTAACACCTTTAACTTAGGTAGAATGAAAGTATATTTGGATCAAAACATTTTTTGCTTCAGAATGTCCTACTTCTAAATATATAATGCTAAATATTGCTGAAATATCTTAAGTGTGGTACCTCACTGTACTGATTGTGAAACCAATCTAAGATATCCCAGGGTTAGGCACTCACTGTCAACTATAGTCTGGCTGATTGAAGTCAAAATCACCCTTAATCTAACAGAAACTACTGCTAAAAAGTAACACCACTGCCAGAACCAAGCCTGCGAGCAGCTCAAAAGCCAAGGAGATCACTGATACCTTCCTCAACTCTAGTGTAGAAGAAATTGAGGCTGTCTTCTAAACAACAAGAGACACCTATAAAGTTTTGTCAGTGGATGCTTAACCACCTCACAAAATATCAATCAGTTGTATGTCGACTTCTGTTGGGACCACTAAATTCCAGAGCTGAAGTCTATTAAAGGGCTGACAGGACTTCTGGGTATTATTTCAAAACCAAGAGAAGGAGACCCACCTGCAACTATGGATATCCTACTAATCCTCACCATCATTATTGAAGGATGGTGGCCCACTACAAAATAACTGGCCAGCACCACCACCAGCTAATAAATCAACTGTGAATGAAGAGTCTTCCATCTGAATGTCAGTTAAGCTACTGCTGTAAAAGGGGCCCAGCAAACAACCATAATAGTAGCTAAGGTTCATTTAACCAATGACCTCACATATTACCATCATGGTACAACTCATCTTGTACTACTGCAAGATCCTGATGCTGAAGTAGAATGGTCAGTAGATGACATCAAACTGAACTGGAGTGAGGCCTGAAACTTGTTCAATATAAGGAGGGTATGTTTCTCTATTTCCTGCTGATCATTATTAAAAGGATATTTTACACAGTGATTAATGTTAAAGGTGTTTTTTTGAAAGTATTTATTAACTATCACTGTTAAAGAAATAAATCATTGTTATATAGTTTCATTTTATTACTTTGAGGTCTTTTATTATTACTGTTAACAATTTCCATACAGCTTAGTACCTTTGCATGGGCCACAGAATTTTGAAGCTGTACATACTAGAACTTTTGAATTTATAAATATATCCTTGTACCATTTGGCAAGCTTCTAGTAAATATTACAAGCCTGTTTTGCACAAAAAATCTGAATTTTTAAAGTATTTATATTAAAGATTTGGCAATGAATTTCTGAAGCCTTTATTGACTAAACCGAGAACAAGGTGATTTTCATGCTAAGAATAAAAATATTGCTTTTTACCATACATATTTTGTATTTAAGTTGCATAAACTCTAAAATATTCTAAATGACTATCAAAAGTTTTTTCAGTACAGCGTTATACTTTACCTGTTATTTTCTCTACCCTAACACTAAGTATTCAATGAAATAAGTGAGAAATTATGAAATAAAATGAAAATCACCTTTTATTATTATTCTTTGAAAACAATTCATGGTCAGATACATCTTAAATTAATGATATATTGATATTTCAGGAAATATAGAAGTTTAGATGTTAAAATTGTAAATCTGAACTTGTCATTCTATATAGCTTGTGCTTACACTACCTAGACACTGTAACAGCTATAATACTGAAATTACACAGACTAAAAGGCGAATACTTGAGAGTGTATGCTCATCATGTGACAACAAATGCAGTTTAAGAATTTATTTAATATTTCATTTTGAAATTAAAAAGTTGAAAATTAGCTAATATAAAAATTGGAATTTTAAACTACTTTGTGATGGTAATTTTATTAACATAAATTGATAGTGAAATTGTTTGAATTTTGAATGTAAGTCTGTAAGATCTTGTGACATCATAACTTACTGATGCTATGAGGTTAGGATTACAGGATTTGCATTGTGATGTTATATATATTAAAATATTGCTTCTGTATTTAAATGTTATCTGCACTATTTTTTGTTATGGGTTTGTTTTGTAATTATTGAATTTAGGTTCACTATTGTTCTAACACTAAAAGGTTAACAGTTTGTTTGCATACAGGTGTTTAGAAGAACATGAGAGCATTACCAAACTCTTTGACCACTATGTGTGTAGATTTTACTGGTTTTAACGTTAAAATTAATTGCCAGTTTGAAGAAAGCTTGAAGTAAAGGAGTGTGGAAAGATGTGTTATATAAGCATAATACATTTTCTACCTTATTTTTTTTCAGAATTAGTTATTTATTGTGGCATCTGCAGCTTTCACTTAATGGAATCAAGAAAGTCACTAAGTTGCTTTCTTTCTAACTGGCTTTGTTTACTTGTTTTTTTATTCTTTTCAGGTAACACCTGATCACAAAGCCTGATTATTTATTAGGCACAATAGGCCTCACAATCATCTTGATCTGGCTCTGCAGGGAATGCATGACTGTAATGCCACACATTGTTCCAGGATTTTAACAACAGTGTCCTTCAGTGTTAGGTGCAGTGGTTCCTCAAGGTTACAAACTATGTAGTTCATTTTTAAAGTACTCCATTGATTTCATATAAACTCAGACCTACTCTGTAAAAGATACTTTATTGAATCTCCTACTATTCAGCAGACCTATCCCAGTGCTATAGAGTAAATTTTACTTGATAATATCACAAGGGCTATATAAAACCTTACAGATAAGGGTATATAAAACTCAACACATTTTATGATAGTGATGGTTAGTAAATAAGTACCTCCCTATACAAGAGGTCATTTTTTTTAAAATGTAGAACAAGCATATGTGTGGAATCTCTGAATACAAGGAGTGAATGTCATGGTTTACATAATTTTAAAGCTACAGCTTAAATGTTTCAGCCATTAATATCTCGGATACTACATAAAAAACTTCATTACTTTCTATCAATTTGTACAAATGACAAAAAATAAATAAGTTATTGAAAATATAAAAAAGAATATGATTGTTTGATACCCAAGTTTAACAATGGTGGGCATGCAAACAAATATTTACTGTTACTTTCAATACTGGTTATACCAATTTTATTTATTATGGAGAGTGTTTTACAGTGTTAACTGAATACAATATACATTTAGGAATCATCTAAATCTCATAAGTTAAATAAACCTTGTGAAGTACTTTAAAGGTTAAGGTTAAAAAAAAACTGTTAAGAGTGAGTGTATTAAACTGATGGAAGAATGTATTCTAATCTTTACAAGCAGAAATGTAAGAACACTACTTAATTAGCTATATTGAGTATCATGTTAATTTTTAGTTTCTCTCTGAATATCTAGCCTGCTCTGACTGGAAGTTAATAATAATGACATGAAAAATAATTGTTACACATTGTCATAATTCTGTGGATACAAGAGTATAACCCAAAGTATTTCTGAACCCACAAGAAATGAATTATTCAGCTTTAAATGCTCTATTATTCAGTACATCTCTCAGATCATTAAACACACAACTGTGTAAATAAAGCCATCTGCTTGTCTGATCCAAGCTTTATTCTGCTACAAGTTTCCAGTTATGTTTCCTCAACACTTACGAAAAGTAAGGTTTCTTTTACATAAATTGTTACATATAAAGACCGTAACAGTCATTTTGATCACTGTTTTTGGATATATTTTGCAATGATTTATTGATGTATCATTGAATATAGTAGATGCTACCTTCTAGAGTAATGTATTATTTATTGTTATTATTATTCAGGGCTGTCTAACATTTTATACCTGTGTATATTTCTAGCATTTTTATCTATAACGTTAACACATATTTCATTGATTACAAAGCTAATCCTTATGTTACAATGAGTGAAGCTTAAACTGGCTTAAAACTTGTAATTTTACAGAATGGGTTTCTGGATAAAAAAGCACAAAAAGGTAAATGGAGAGGTTTCAGGACATGATATCAGAAACACAATAAACCTATAAGTGGAAATATAATGTTACTGTACAGAATGCACAAAACAGTTAATAATTTGATACTTTGTTGAGGAAGATGTGTATAGTTTTTAGCTATTAATAGTAATTATTTCAGGATATTTTAAACGTTGGACCAATTGGTGCTTTCTTCAGTGCTAAATACAAAATTTATTAAGTTTTGCTTTCAAAAACTTTGTATAATAAAATGAGTAAATAAATGTTCTATATTTTAAAAAATATATAACGTGTAGACGAACTACAAAAAGTGTTTATTGTTTATAAGCAAACGTATAGTATAATATTCTTTAACATAAAACCTAAATCACTTCAGTTTGTGGTAAAAGTTTTAGTGATATTTTCATAACACTCATATAATAAAAAGAATAACCAAATGTAAATTAGAAGTATTCATGTAATGGTTATATGTTCTTCCATTCTCACTTGATGAAAGCATAGAGAATTACCAAAACAAAGAGTTATCTTCCTACCTGTCACACTTAGTTGAGAAGTGCTGCTACTTTTCTTAGATAAGCCCATAAGTTGGGCCATTTTACCTCTTCCCCAGCTCTTCCCAGGAGTTCCATGTTGTTCTAGCATTCCAGTTTTTTCTGTTATAGTGCCTACTGCAGTATCTGAAAGACTGCCATCTGCTTTTTCATCACTTCCACCTTCACTGCTAAGACTTCTGTTGAGGGTTCTTCTTACAGGTCGAGGTGGATGAACTGGTCCATAACCTTGCATTCTTGTGGTGAACTCACTAACAAATGATACTTACTATATGCAAACTAATAGGTTGTTAAATAATAACTACTAAGTGTAACCATGAAGTATTTCTGACAATTTGTTATAACTGAAGAAAAAGATAATGCCCAAATTTAATATTGATTGTCTAATCAATATTAGTATTCCTTTATGCTAAAATATTATATATTACATTATGCATTATAAAGGCATTTAGAAAACTAAGTTAAAAGGATCAATTGAAACCTTAAGAAAAACATTCATGACATTTGGAATTTCAGCTTCCTTGTGGCTTGTAAGATTAAAGAAATTACACAATTATGTGCTGGCTTTATTGTCTTGAAATGTTTATATGTTCTACAATAATTCCTGTACACTGAATCCAACAATGATATTCATGTTTTTCCCATCATGTACAGATTTTTCAAAAAATATCACATATACTTTTACATAAGTGAATCATTTTCACTGAAATAAAGTAACATTTTCTTATGCTTAAAATGTTGACAACCACTGGCTATAGATTTCTGATTTCTATGGACCAATTATAACATGAGAGTCTTATCAATCACTCTATAACCCATACATAGCAAACATAATTATGAAAAATGTCCATTGTGGTAAAAGAAATAATAATTTGATCTGAGTAAGACGTTTTTCTTCCTGATTTGTAAAAATTCCTTACACGATAGAAAAAAATACTATTATTTTTGAAATGTGAATAGCTGAGTTATGGAAAATCTGTTCTTAAAACAAAAACAACTTTTAAGAGGTTTAAATTTACAGGCGTGTGTTGTGATATTTTTTAAACAAAAGTTTACAGGTGTAGCACCAGCTTAAATGAAAAACCTGAAACACAGTAATTGAACAATTCCTATGTATATCTGTAAAGGAACTAGATTCTAGTACTGCTATTTTATTGACATTTATATATTTCACTTTTTTTAGTATTCTTATCAATTTTATAAAAACAACAATTTTGGTATACAAAAATATTACATGGTTATCTAAATTATATTTTACATTTCTACAGTTAATGGTTAAAAAATACTTAAACGAATACAGATAATGGACATAACAGATCATATAAATGATACAAAAAAAGATGTTTAAAATATTTTTTTTCAGAATTTTTAAATAAAAAAATCTAATCTTTTCCAGAAGACATTTTTTTACCTGAGAGTACGGCTTCCTCTGGGTCGCTCTGACTGAATTGAGAAGGCACTATTAATGCTAAATTTGGAGATTGAGCTTGTCTCTGATCCATCACTTTCAATTCCTGTTAGTATTTCAACTGCCTCTTTTTCAGGACTCATTCCTACTGCTGGTGGCACGTGATGACTACTGCCTTTCATAGCACCTGTCTGTAAGCGCCCTCTGTGAGGATGAACATGAAGTTGTTTCTCGACAGCATTTCTGGAAGTGACTTCACTATCAGAGTACATGGCTACAGGTGTTATAGCTAGACAAGTAATCAAGATAGTTAATCAATAACTTGGTCTCACTATAGCTGACATGTTTATTGATTTGACAAATAATGAGAAATATTTTTGTACTACCCACAACTCTAATGGTCCTATAACATGGTTCACTGTAGATTACATATATTGACAGTGATACATATATCACACTATTGTTCTGAAAGCCATGAGTATGATTGGCTGGTATTTTTATAAACACTATGTTGACATGACACTGCCATATTACTTGGATGACAGACAAACACAGTGTAAACTATCAATATATAACTGCACTTTGAAGTGGTTAATTTTCATATAATAGGAGCGAGGGCAATCCAATAACATTTGTATTTCATATTCATTATGTTCACTATTTCCATAATTATTCACATAATTGTATGTCGTACTTTGATTTTCAACTATTTAAATACTCTCAGCTGACTATACATATTACAGTCTCACCTCCTCCTCTTTGTTGCATCTGCATCCGAAGCTTTAACTGACGGGCTCTTTCCTCTAGGTCTAACGTCATCTGGTTACGGGAAGTATGTCGAAGAGATGGAGGAATGGCAGGTAACTGACGTTTTTTTGGAGAGTTTACATTTGATGAGAAACCCCTTGTAATGGGATACTGCCAGGCTGCGCTACGGAGGCCAACCACTGGTGAACGTGGCCTGCAAGGCCATATAAAAGAATTTAGTACAGAACATAATATAGAAAAAGATTTTGAGTATTCCATTAATTAATTAGCATATAAAATGCACTTGTTTATAAAAGACCTTAATTAAAAATAGATGGTTTTCTGATGTGTCAACCATAACATATAAAAATGACAGTTACTTTGTTTCGTCTCATAATATAAAAAATACATCTGTTAATCTTGTGGAAGTATTCCAGAAGCTAACTGAAATGAAATTTTTTTTTTAGTTTGCATAAAAATGTCCCCACATTTTTAACCACAACTAAATCTACTATATAAAAGCATTCAGAGCTTTCTAATCAGCAGTCTTTATTACAATATAAGCAAGAATAATTTAATTTGGGGAACAAACAGCTGTTCCATGTATCACTTCTTTCTCATCACATTTTAATTGCAATCTTTATATCTAACAAAGAAAACAGTAAGATACATCACTGCTAAAGCTGTAAAAGACAGAAAAGTTGAACAATCAAACAAAAGAATTGTTGTAAAACTGCCTATAAAATATAATCCTCTGTTGTTTCATATGAATACATTATCATGGGGTTATAATCATTGTTCTATAATTTCTACAATCACCAACAATGAAACAGTACTGAAGAAAGCAACAGTTACTACCAGTTTTATGTTTTAATCCAGTTTTTAATCAAAGTGTTTCCAATTTTAAAAACTGTGTAGCTAACACAGTTGGGAGATTAACTTGATTATCTCTGAGCACTGATTACACTGATTATCATCATATAAAATAATCAGTTAATCAGTTTACGATTAAATCAAATAATGTCACAAAAAAAACAACTAACCAAAATTAGTTATCAATTATTCCAACTAATCCAGTAATTAAAATATTGTCTTTATTATATCTCATTATTACACTTCATTAACCCAAGGTTGTTTAGCTTAATCAATTAATGTCATGTTGTGGGTGCAAAGGTCAGATAGACAAGTTTTTTCTTTAAAGGAATCACGGACTGAGAAAGAAATGTGAGGTTTGTATGGGCAGGAAATGGCACACAGAGCAGGAACAATAAGCTTGAATGAAACTTTAAGTTGTTGGGAATCATCCCACAGCAGTGGCGAAAAGGTTCATGAATACAGTATCAACAACAGTGATGAGAACAGTGGAGCAACTGGAGAATCATCACCTTCTAAACCTAAAATAAGAAGACAAGAAGAAATATTATCACTCCCAATTTAGTAGCAGCTTTGAAGAGAACCAAGTTGAGTGACAGAAAGGCAAGATTTGTCCTTACTCACCAGATCACAGTTGGTCCTGATGTGAAGGAGATACCCATAAATTATTTCTCAACCCCAAAATCTTGACATCAGTTCCATGAAGAACTTGTCAAAAACCTAAAAAAACAATTCAAGCCAACAGTCCTACTCATAGTTCTCTTGGATAGCCATCACTTCAATGATTCTTTGATTTAGAGACAATAGGTACAATGGTAATGGCAATAAATAAGGAGAAAAGCATGGATGAACTTCCAAAGTGCATTCAGCTGAATAATCAGGAAATTTGATGACATGTCGATTGAAGATTTTATCACAAAGTAAAAAAAAGAAAAAAGAAAAAGAGAGACTTCTTAAGGTGCCTCAATATTTCGTCTGCATTTTTGAATTATGACCCCAAGTCATGGAAGCTCAGAGATAACTACAGTGAGTCATGGAAGCTCAGAGATAACTACAGTGAGTCATTACAGGCACTTCAATACTTGAATGCAGTGAAGAAAAATGTTGAAAGGGATGTTGTCTTTAATGAGAAGTATAATGACAAAGAAAGAAGAATGGAAACAACTCCTCCTTCAAGTCGTACAGGATCGTAGAAGACACTTTATTAACAGCAAAAAGGAAATAATAACAATACTAAATGACTTAAATACACCAACATCATATAATTATATAAACATGTTGTACATGCTATACATAATATACTATACATAAAACATAAGTTTTTTTACATCACATTGTACATACACTATCAAGGTCACTGCAACCTAGAATTTCAACCTCATGGAGCAACCTCTAAATATGGTCCAAAATGGATGAAGCTTGACATTTAATGTTTTTTGTACATTGGAACAAAATTGGGGGATGAGAGCTTTGTAATGTTTAATCTGAAATTTTAGCTGTAAAAAAGGGCCACCCTATTATACATAAAGAAACAGTGAGATAACAGTTTGAAAGTTTGCAGCACCCTTTATTTTTATAATAGAAATTATGGGTTTTCTCTTCTTCACTCCAGTTTCATATAAGCTTATTTCCAATATCTTGTTCAATCTGTGTTGTTTTGTTATTGCTTTCTCATTACAAAGACTCAAGAAAAATATGTGAATTGAGTGATAAAACAAATTTAAAAACTGCATTCTGTATGTAACTTAACTCCATAACAAAGTATCAGGAGTCAACGGCCACATCATCCCATTTGGTGATTTGCATTAAACTACTATTTTATTAATTTATCTCAATAGGTTTGGTATCAAATTGTAGATTATAATTCTAACTTTAATATTATGTGCGAGTTACTTTCTTAATTTAAAAGGAAACATTAAAAGAACCTATCTAAATACAGATTTTAGTGAGTCACATGGTATGGTGAATACAGCCACCGATTAAAATTAGATGTTTGTGATGTCAAAATACTACGTTTATAGTTTTGTATGAATTAGTAACTCAAATTACCAATACTGACAAGTTAGAATATAAAATAAGAACTTCACATCTTTTTATTTTGCTGAGATATGGCTTATGTACTGAATCAAACACAGTAGTTCTGTTCGCCTCTTTCCATTTTTGGAAATGGTCGATCAAATTGACAGGACCCACATAGTTAAAGTAGAGAAAATAACAGACAAAATAAAAAGTCCTACTGAAAACAAAAGAGATGTTTGAATTGTATTCAGGAGGTTTTAGAAATTACACAAATAATATTTATGATTTTTGGGACAAAAATAGTTTTTTAATCATAACAGAAAAAATCACTTTACACTAAGACTAGTAATAAAACAAACTTGATATTTTCACAAACAAATCTTTTGCAAAAATTCTTCATTAAAAAAAGTTAGTCTATGAAATTTTTTGAAAATAAAAATACTTCTTTAACAGTTACAGCGTAAATATTTAACATGTGCAAATGTTTATACGAATGCTGGTTCATTGGATCAACCCATATTGGAGAATGAATGTTGGTTATGATTCCAAATTTATGTATACTAACACAGAATGTGGTTAGCTTTTAGTAAAATGTAGAAGTCTGTTGTATAAAAAAATCTGATTTGTCAAAAAGTACTTTGTACTAGAAATATGTCTGTAACTTCATAACATCAGATGTCTGAGTGCAATGTAATGTTCATATGATAAAATAAAAGTACTTTTTTACAACATTTAATGTCTATATTGCTTTTGCACAAATTATAGAACATCTTAAATGCATATCTACATATTTTTTCAGTATCCCTCTATATTGTATCTGGTATCAACTTTCTTCTACCATTTTCACTAAATCAGCAATATAGAGTAATCTGAATAGTTGATAACTCTGACATCAAATACATAATACCAAAGTGAATGTACTATGTAAAATATCATGACATGCTCCCCTTGACCCACATCTTTATACATGTGGTTGACAATTTAACATAAAATTAGCATGACATACATTTACTTCATGATCAGATAAAAAATATGACACACTAATTATAAACTATTTTGTGATTACTAAATTTAGTTATAACAGTTAAAGAGTTCACATGTGTAAAGATGACAAAGCTTAGTTATTTAAAACTTTTTTTAACTTACTGAAAAAAATATAGTTTACATCAGCCATAACAATTAGGAACTTAGACATGTAAGAAACTGCAACAGAATACCTAATTTCTGGTGGGGATAATGACCTTGTGGTTCCTTCACTTCCTCTTCTGGATGGAGATCTTGATCTTGAAATTCTGTTGTCATTTTGGTGTACTGCTGATCGAGAGCGTCCCCTGACTGCAGACAAAGCAGGTGGAACATTTTCTGTCATTATCACTGGGGCCCGTCCATTTTGATCATACACTAGTTCATTTCGAGTGGCAACTGAGTAAAGAGGACAAATGCATAGTATAATTTTGCCATTAGAATTAACTCTTTCAATAACAATGGAGACTTAAGTGCACTGGTTTGATGCATCTGTGTTTTTAAGATCACAACTTAAAACTACCAAATCAAGTTGCAAGAAATTTCCATATATCAGATATCTATGCAAATAAAAATCATATAATACAATTTTGTCTTTCTTACCTATTTTTGGCTTTTGAAACTTATGTAATTTTGCCATAAAATGCTACTTTTATTTACTTATATATAATGCAGAAATGCCATCTGTTTGTAAGCATGCTATGCCTACATGTTTTGATCAATATTAAACAAAATTTGCATGAATTAACCTTTAGGAACCACCCCACCAGGGTATGTCACAGGAGATTGTTGTACTGATCTACCAATTCCATATTACTCCTTGAGTGGTGACTGTTTGTCTGTGTATAGACCTTTCATTGCTATACTTTTTTACTTTTAACCAATTTCAACAAACTTAGCATAAACTCTTCATACAGTTCAGTGGGTAGCGACACATGAGATGGCATTAAAACCTGACTCTACTATATTACCCACACCCACTGGAGGACTCTAAATGTTTTCTGAACTATTATACTGATCTCCACTAAACCTTTGAAGGCTCCTTACAGTCCCATAAGGAGTGAGGTAGGAGAATGGCAATTGGATCTGACCCTTTATTTCTTCTTTGAATGGAACAGGTATGTCAGCAAGTATAGATTAAATACATTTCTTTTGTTTATCAGACTTTCTTTACAATGAATCCAATAAAGATTTTCAGTACAATTACAAATTTTCAGTTTTTATTCTAATAACACCATACATTATATTTAACTTCTTTATTATCCATTACATGAAAAATATGTTAAAAATATTAAAGGAATAAGCACATCTAATTTTTTTTTTGTATTACTGATCAGAATGTTCCATTTGATATACTCAAACAGTTTTAAAATAAGTTTATACTTATCAAAACTGTAATAACAATGGGTAATTAAGTATTATCTCCACTGACAAAATATTTTAATTTTACTGAATTGCAAGTCTAACAGGTTAGTTATAAACTGGTTAAAACATTTGTTTTATTGCTATTTATTCATGTTTGTTTATTTTAGAGCAAAGTCACCCTGGGCTATCTCCTATGTCCAAGATGAGGAATGGAACCCCAGATTTTAGCACTGTTAGTCTGTAAATTTTATGCTGTTACTCCTATGGACACCATTTTAGTTTTTTTTTTAGGTTAGACAATTATAGCTCCTGTAACAAGTTAAACAAAGTCCACCACAATTTTTGGTGGGTTTATCTTTATTCCCATTTTTTTCCTTTTTCTGTAAAATGATATCTATTTCTTTATCAAAATTAATACACACTGCAATAAACACATACTTGAGCTAGATTGTCTTCTACCACTAGGTGACATATCTCTCCTTGATCGGCGTTCCGTGATATTGCTAAGTTCTTCTCTAACCAGTGGGGGGCTGGAACTACTTCCTAAAGAGCTAATACTAGCACCATCTACACCAGCTAGACGACGATCTGCCAAGTTAATAAGACTATAATAATCAGCATTTTGTCCATAAAAGACAGAAAAAGGCATCTGCAATGATTACAAACAGACAAAAAAATATTCTTGGTGATGAACATTGTCAGCTTACTACATATTTAGAGACAGGATTCTTTATAGTTGGTGTGTATGACTTGTTGGTGATAAGTTTTAACAATAAACGAACAGCACACAGTCTACTTGTTTTCAAATAATATATTAAAACAAGTCAAACATATATACATACATATACACATGTACATGAATTAACTGTCAGTAATACACTCAAGTCAATGTGTTTTATTAGATACATTTAGACAATTATTACTAATCAAATAGAACACATCAAGTTGTTTTATGATAAAACCACCAATTTCTTCCAGTAGTTTTCAGGTATGTCTTACTGGTTAGGCAATGACAAGTAAACATGTCTGAACTAAACATAAATACTGAAAGAAGCTAAATTAGGGGAAAAGAACTAAGAATAACAATTACCTCTCAGAAGACTACTGCCTTCATCTAAGTCAAACTCTGATATATCACTATCTGACAGTCTGGACAGAGTAGAAGGAGGAGATAGGTGATCAGTTGAAGTTATTGTACTGGCTGCCTCTGTATCCAGATACATGTTCTGCCGACGCTTGAGAAACATAAATATCAGTGAAAATGTATATGAAGCTTTTATGTACAGTTATAATCAAAGGTTTTTTGTGACCTGTACTTACTAACAGCAATAACCAAATAATTGCTTCTTCAGATATTTTTTGTATAGGTGGTTTAATTTCTTTCTTTTAAAAAATGGATTAGGCCTTGATTTTTGAAATGTACTTATGCATATTTACAGTCTTTATAATACCTAAAAAGTTACTAATATTTGGTTCAATCCATTTTATTACACTCACTATATTCAAAATAATTTCTTTTATTAGTCTTTAACTTTACAACACAGATGTAAATTACTAAAATTTTCAAATATTCTAATTACACTATGATATGATAATCAGAGAAAAAATACACTACTTAAAAATTATGTTCAAATTACCAGCAAAGCATTGAGGCTATCTTCATGGCTGGTCAGAAAAACCACTGTCCTTCTTTATTTAAAGGGACTGAAGAGAGATCAATAACAACCTAAAGAATGATAAGTAAACATTTAATTGACAAAAAGACAAGTATTTAATTAACAGTGAATTTTTTATTGCCTACTAATTACCATAATATTAAATGAAGTTTTAAAGATATTAAATAATACCACACTCCACTGTTATAATATTTTGATGTTTTATATTTATATAAATAGCGACTTAGCACTAACCAGCTTGTGTGTTTATGCTAAAAATCTTAGAAAAATGTACTTAAAAGCTAATGAGGTTTATATGTAGATTATTCTAAGATTAGAAAAACTTTACTCCTCTTTTTGTTTGTTTTGGAAAGGGATCACTGACAATTTTATTAAAGAGTTAAGAATAATATGTTAATTACATTTTGGAATATACATATCAGCAAGTTACATGACAACCATAACTGATATAAAGTTTCAGGGAAACAGGGTATATCATTCTTACATCTTGACATTGTTTAGTATTTCATAACCCGTGTGTCTCTACCAAAAACTGATTATTTTTGGGAAAGGTATGTAAAAAGTTTTTCCAAGGCAAGATATTCATACACTAAAAGCATGAAGAATTTCAAAGATGGAGATACTCTTGTATTTAATGGCATTGGAAAACAAAGTCAACTTTGGCACCAAGTCAATTCAGAAAAAAAGACCTGTAATAAGTTGCACTCCAGTTATGATAAGCAAAGTGTGATAAGAATCCATGACACAAAGGTTGGTGACAAAAGTCACCCACATGTCCTAGACAACAATATACAACATAATTAAGGAGCATCTCCATCTGGATATAAGACAAATAGGGTATGGGTTAACCAAGAGAAGAGTTCAGTCATACATCCTGTTTAACCATCATATACCTCAAGCAGCCCAAAGAATTAAATTGATATTCATGCTAATCCATAAAAAATATACTGGTTAAGTCATCAGATGCAGTGTCTATAAATTTCTGTATGATCAGACTGTTGAACCAAGTGCTGGGAAACTGTCATCTTCACACACTCTGGTCTTGACAGTCTTATCACAGAGGTACCCCATTGGTACAGCACTAAGTCTAGGGATTTACAATGCTAAAATAAGTGGTTTGATTCCTCTCAGTGGAATCAGCAGATAGCCCAATATAGCTTTGCTATAAGAAAAGAACAAACACACTTATTACAAAGCCTTTTACAATGGATACTATCCTGCAGAGCTATTGTCAAGATGGATGTTGTCACATGGGACATGACCAAATTTAGCAGCAGAGACTGTAAGTACATGATGAAGTTTCAAAGTCACTTTAATATAACATATTCAACCCTGTGAACTTCCACAGGAATGCACTATAAAAATATAACACTATGAAAGTAAGTGCAAAAGGAACATAACATGAGTTAAAGCATATTTTAATAAAAATATTAAATTATTTAAATAAGAACTTTTTAACATGACTTTACTTGTTTTACTTATATATATTCTAAAGTTTGTTTCTACTATTAAAGAACTTATACAGAATGTGGTTCCAGGAACATTAGGCCCCTTTAGATAGGCTGCTAAATTCAAAAGGTTTAGTTACTTTTGATAGATAGGGTTTAACCTTGGGAGTCCCTGTATATATTAAAAGTATAGTTATAAGTTGTAGCAAAGTGTATTAAATCTAGCAGATCAAAATATTTTGTTAATTATGCTATTTAAATTAACAGTTTGTTTTATCCTTACTTCACCCAGAAAATCATTAGCACCATATCTGTCATAGTCCCATACAGTGATTTCCAAGGATCTTGTTTTCAAGTCTGACCTCCTTAGTGGAGAATACACAAAGGTTTGGTTCCACTTGGGCTCACTGGCATTAGCAATAGTCTTTGTTCGACGTTTACTTTTCTCACTTGAAAATATACAATCAATTCAAAATGGAAAAACAGTAAAAATACGTTACAATTATGTTTTAAACACTTTCAAAGTACAAAATACAACATTTATTTCATGAAAATTATAATTTATATATATACAACTTATATATAAATCTATATCATTAATCTTTCTTTAAAGGTTGCTCTACCCTCAAATTACTGCATTTTCATTAAAAATCATAATGGTTAACAAAAGTAATTTTGGTGCTACCTTCAGCAGTTTACTATCCCTTCAAGCTAAACATATAGTAAGTATTTAACATGTTAATTACACAGTCAGTGTTTATGTTTGGTTGGTTGGTTGATTCAGTGTTTTATGGCACAAAGCAGCTAGGCTATCTGTGCCAAACGTCTGGTAAAAAGGTAAAAGTAAATTCAGTAAAATTCATAAAAGGTAAATTAAGGTAAAAATAAAACAAAGTTAAAAAATAAATAAATAGCATAAAACCAATGTTTACATCTAGTCTACAACTTCAAGAGAAAAACTACAGTAATTCAAGTTGTAAAGGACTTTCTGTAGCATGACTGTAATAACCATAACTCACCAGGAAGACTAACTTTCCAGTCCTGGTTTCAAGTTACTTAATGTTATGGTCAAATTGAACTAGATGATGATTTTTAAAAGCAAGCCATATTAAAAAGATGTAAAGTATATATTAAAAAACTTAAATGGCATTAAAAATATTAATGGCCTTTAAAAAACTAAAAACATTATCAAGGTGGACAGTGTCACCATCACCAATAACACTGTCTAACGTTATGGACAAACCTTGGAACAGAACAGTGTTAAAATGGTACCGTCGTTGTGAATCATAATGATTATAAGAAATTAAAATGTGGCTTATTGTGATCTGAGTGTTACACAAACTACAAACTGTGCATCAGTTCCAGATAAAAGAAAATGATGAGTTAAAAAACTGTGACCAATGCGTAGTCTAGTTAGAACAACTTCCTCTTTCCGATCCTTACAGGAACAAGACGGTCAAAGTCCAATATAGGGTTTTATTTGGAAAAGCTTGTTTTCACGTTGCTCACTTCAATCGACTGCCAGCTGGCATGGAGCCAAGCCTTGAATACAGGACCATAGTCCATATATGGGACAGGCACAGCGATGATAGTGCCAAAGCAGATAGACTTAGCTGCAGTGTTGGTGAGCTTGTTCCCACAAATACCAATGTGGCCTGGTATTTAGTAAAACTGGATAGAAGTAGATGTTAAAGAGAAATAGGCCAGTCGGTTTTGAATATTGGCGAGAACAGGGTTTGAATCAACATGAAGCGATTCCATGTCCAGTAGAGAACTAAGTGAATCAGTATAAATCGTGCAGTTTGAGTACTGCCTAGCTTCTATGTGATCCAGGGCAAGAGAATGGCATACAGTTCAGCAGTGAACACAGAAGCAGTAGAGAGGATTCTAAATGCAACCACCAAACCACAAACCATGTCATAGCCCACACAGTCACCTGATTTCAAACCATCTGTATAAATAGGAATGGAAGGATGGTTTGAAAGATGTTCAGCAAATAGCAGACAGTATTTCCAATCAGGAGTGTCTACTTTTCTCAGATGACTTAAAGACAGGCCATAATTAGGAACTGTAAGAAGCCATGGTGGGATGGGCTGACCAGTGGATACAGTAAGGTTATCCAAGGACAGACCCAATTCATGCAACTGCACCTGGATACAAAGACCAAAAGGAGCAATGGCAGACCATCTGGTCTGAAAAAGCATGGACCATCGAGAAAGGAAAACACAACCCCAGGTGAGATGCTTTGGTAAGGAATGAAGTTTCAAAGCATATAGTAAAGACTATTGCAACCAGCGGAGGTGCAAAGAAGGTTCATGAGACTCTATGTATAAGCTCTGAACTGGGAAAGTGCAGAAAACCCCAGTGCAGAGTCGATGTCCTTGATGATGAATAAGATCTAGCATCCTTAAGGCTGATGGTCTGGCAGATGGTCTTATTCTATCAAATAAGAGCACAATATATCTTTAGCATAGAACGTCGATCCGGTCCCCAAGTGGTGGTAGAGAGGACAAGGATAATGTTCAGTGCTCTTGTACATTTGACCCGTAACTACTGGATGTGTGGTGTAAAGGTTAGCTTACGGTTAAAGATAAGCCCCAAGAATTTCGTCTCAGAGACCATGGGCAGCACAACTTCACCAATACAAAGTTCAGGATCTGGGTGAATACCCCGTTGGCAGCAAATGTGCATGCAAACGGTTTTAGAGAGAGAGAGAAGTTAAAGCCATTTGCTGTGACCCACTTCAGTAAACAATTGAGGGCATTTTGTAGCTGCCGCTCAATATACCTCATGTTCGACAACTGATATGAGATGTGAAAGTTGTTGACATAGAGCCCGTTTGCAACAGTGAGAGGGAGTTGTTCAGTGATGGCATTAACTTTTATACTGAAAAGTGTGACACTCACAACACAGACCTGAGGGACTCCAAGTTCCTGTAGAAAAGAACAGGAAAGTGTCAAACCTACACAAACTCCTAATCTCCTGTCCATTAAAATTTTTTTAACAAAAATGGTCAAATGGCCACGTAACCCATATATATGGAGGTCTCGCAAAATGCCATACCTTCATGTTGTATTGTAAGCCTTCTCAATGTCAAAGAATACTAATACGAGATGTCATTTGAGAAAGGATTCTCTGATTCACGTTTCAAGTCAAATCAGATGGTACATGGTGGAGCACTGTCGTCTGGGTGGGCAAGAGGAGGTTGTTTGATTTGAAAAACCAAACAAGATGAGCATTAACCATCCTCTTAAGGTCTTACAGAGATAGCTCATCAAAGCAACTGGATGGTAGTTTGAAGGAATCTTAGGATCCTTCCCAGGCTTGGAGAAAGCATCAGGAAAAACATTCTCCTGCCAGATCCAGTTAAAAACAACCAGAAGGATAGCAAGAGAAGCAGCACCTCATAGTGTATATCATCAGGTCCAACCGATGTACTGCCAGACCAATGAAGGGCCAGTTTGAGTTCCACCAGTGTAAAGGAATAATTATAGTCACAAAGGAAATCAGCTCAAAAGGAGAGAAGTGATCACTCTGCCCGAGTCTTGATGGCCAAGAAGGTGAAAGAAAAGGCAGAAGTGCTAGATACCCAGCAAAAGCTTTCACCTAGAGTATTGGCGATGCTCTGGGTATCAGTTACGTCCTGACCATCAGAGAGCAAAACTGAGAGGGGGACAGAGTTATATTGCCCACTGAACTTTCGAATATTGTCCCAAATGGTTTTGAAACTGGTGGTAGAGGATATGCTGGTTGTAAACTTAATCCAAAATTCCTTCTGGCTTTGACGTCTTACCCATCGAGCATGTGCATGGGCCTGCTGGAAAGCGATGCAGTTCGATAGTGTGGAATATCTACGGAAAGTATCCCAGGCTTGTTTTTCAGCCTTCCGTGCCATGTGGCAGGCAGGATTCCACCATGGACAAATATATAGTGGAAAGCATGTCAAGATTTTAGGAATACATTGAGCAACTGCTTGTATAATACAGTCAGTTACTACTGCCATACAGTCATCGGCAGGATCAAGTTCTGTGAGAGCAGTGAAAGAGGGCCAGTTTGCATGATCCAGCTTCCACCAGAGTATGTGGGCTAGGTGGCATCAACTATGGCCAGTTTCTCTCAAAATTATAGGAAAATGATCTCTATCTCATGGATTATTGTAAACCCTCCATGAAAAATGGGAGAATAATGAAAGGGAGCAAACTGAGAGATCAATAGCAGTAAAGGACTGACTAGGCACATGGAAATAAGTAGAAAAACCAGTATTGGAAAGGGAAAGGTTGTGATCAGAGAGCATACGCTCTACAGAGTGACACCTCCCATCAATGTCAGCACTTCCCAAGAGGGGATGATGTCCATTAAAGTCCCCCAGTATGTAAAGGGAGACAGCAACTGTTCAATCAGAGAATCAAGGTCTTATTGGTCATATGTCTCTCCAGGGGACAGATAGAGAGAACAAACAGTGATGGTATGACCCAAGGAAACATGGATGGCTACGGCCTCCAAGAGTGTGTCGAGTGGCAAAGACAGGGTGGGCACATGCTGGTCAACCAACAGTGCCACCCCTCTATGCACTCGTCCATCACACAGCCTATCATTTCTGTATAAAGAAAACTGCCGAAAGGTGACTGTATCGGCAGGTTTCAGAAATGTTTCCTGTAAGGAGAGACAGACAGTATAGTAGGAAGCAATCAGTGTTTTGATGCCATCCAGATTAGAACATAAACCTCGACAGTTCCATTGTATCAAGGTGGCCATTTTTATTTAAGTGTAGGCGAATTGGGTGGAGAACCCTTCTGTTTACAACCCCGTCTTTATTTTCTTACTTTCTTTATTTGAGGGAGGTCTATCGACCTCCATGGATCCTGCTCTGGGTCAATTGGGCAGGTCTTTGTTGTTGGAAGGGGATTCCAGAGACTGAGGACATGAACGAATGATTGTTTTGCATCTTGGGGTGAGAGAGGAAGATGTATCTGAAGTAGTGCCTGTACTTGGAACCAAAGGAAGTAGATCTTGGGATGTTCTAGAACGTGTGTATGGGACATAGATGGGTGTTGACGTTGATTCATAAACTTTTTTAACCATGGAGGTCAAAAGACTTTTCATTTGTTTGGAGAAAGATTGATTAGGAGGCACAGAGAGATCAGTCTGCACTCCCACAGTAGCTGTGGAATGCATTGCAGCAGCATACATCCGAGATGAGGTGGTGGACAGCAATTTACGAGCCTCAGGATAGTTATGAATCGTTTTCAAATGCTGCACCTCTTTTTTTTCCAACTATTTAGGGCAGAATGAAAGTAGGACACGTGAGAGACATTGCAGTTGATGCAATGAGGGTCTGTTTCACACTCATGGGCATCATGGTCCTTGCCACTGCAACGACCACATGTCAAGGAAACACGACATGATGTCTTCAAGTGACCAAACCGTTGACACTGGAAACATTGGAGAGGATTTGGAATGTATGGCCGTACTCTGCAATCAAGATAACCTGCTTTGATGGTGGCAGGCAGATGTGGTGACATAAATGTCAAAATGAGGACATTGCTCAGTACCATAATTCCATCTTTGGGAGTGGAGATATGCCTCACTGCAGAAACTCCTTGGGTGAAGAAACCAGTGAGAATCTCTGACTCTGGGATGTTTTTCAAATCCCTTTCAACAATATTTCTTCATGATGAATTCAAAGTAGCATGAGGTGTAACCTCTCTAGGTATAACCCCAATTGCCTTTGAATGCAACAGGAGTTCACTGTGTTGAGATGTGGATGTTTCCACCAATATGTCACCAGATTGAAGCTTTTCTACTGACTTTGGAGAGCTAGCAAGTCCCTTAGTCCCTTCTGAATGAAAAAGGGAGACATCTGCCCTGAAGGTTTGTCTGAAAGTGAGTGCAATATAAGAAAATGAGGTACAACAGGTGGTAGAGATGGTGAGGATTGCTGCTCAGAATCTTCAAGGTGTGGTCATTTACCTATAGACTGTTTTTTCACTATTTTATTACGATTTTGAATTTAATTTATTATCCATAATAAAGCAAGGGAAATTTCGGTGCCCACTGACCCCACTCACCATGGAGCCCTACGAGGGGATGCACTGCAATGTCAAACAATGACACTGCAGCAATGCCAGGGTTTCGTGAGCACTATATCCAAACACCAGCATCAGATATAATGTCCACAACACCTGTTGAGAACATCCAACACTGGCACTTGGTTGACCCTAGCCCAAGTGGGCCAGCTGATTGACCCAAAGGGGGTTACCCCAAGGCCGCCCGTCTACAGGAATTCAAGGTCAAAGTGGTGTGTTAGGATTGGATTCCTCAACCACCAGAATCCTCTCCTCCCCTTTACGGGTTGCCACGCATGGCAAACACATGGGTGGATAAACGTTTAGATCCCAGAGGAGGCAAACTGAAAGAACAGAACCTTCCCTGGGAGGTCCCTTCACCACGTACAGGAATCCAAACCGAGTGGTAATTATTTCAAATCCCTAAGGACTCACCCACTTGGAAAAAAATTAGGTCCTCCTACACTTTTACACAAAACAACAGAAATTTCAACTTTCTCATTTATTACTTATTAACTGAATTAGCATTTGAATGTTTCCTACATTGAACTGGCTTGGCTATTGTGTTTTTCCTGCTATTCCCACTATGAGGTCATCCTCATCATGAATTACATGATTTTAAGTGAAAATAGGTGATGTCATGTCCAAGTTAAATTGTCATAAGACAAACAGTGTAAAAGAGGACACAGCATTTCCACAATGCCAGAGGAAGTGATATGGATGTAAAGTTAAATTTAAGCAAAGTTCACACAAAATATTTCAATTTTATTAAAAACACTAAGGTAATTTTAGTTGCTACATCTGCTAAAATGCATCATAAATCAATTTTCTTTCTCTACAGTATTAAAATTTGTTCAATTACATTTTAAATTGCATAAAAAATATTTTTTTCAGAATTTTGTAGCACATGGAAAAGCAAATACTGCATTTTTAAGTGCAGGTTTCCATTAGTTCACAGCAACTGCAAAAAAACAAATACTAGAATATCTACTTCATTTTCAAGCATGGCATTCAGTATTATGAAACTTACAAAAATTAAACTACTACATCTGTTTCACCTTAAAATATGGTTTTTTCAGTGTTTCATGGCACTTAAAGTAATGAAGTTATAACAAATGTTTCACCCTCAAGCATTGTTTCCCCAGTGTCTTATTGTACTTGCAACAACGTTTGCTTCATCTTTAAGCACAAGTTTCCAATGTTTCGGAACATTTGTAAACATTAATGCTACAACATATGCTCTGTGTTCAAGCATATTACAATTAGTACTTACCAGTGCAAACATCTGCCCATAGTGTGGAATTTATGCTAGTAATTATAATGATAGCAACTATTTACTATATAAGCACCAAAAAGTAATTATAATAGAAAATACTGATTAGAATGCATCAGATTTTAGTTTATAATAAATAAAAGATAAAAAAAAAACGTAAATCCATTTGTTCATAATTTATAAACAATATTAACACAGTTCATATTTGAATAATAAATTTTTAGTTTTAGAAACTCACCTTCTGTCTGGAAGAAGAAACATTTTAACATATGGATTGCGGGCTTGTTGATTAGCCCTTGGGGTTAATCCTGCTGCACTTACAATGGTAACAACTAGTTGAAGAGCTGTGACATCATACCAAAGTTTCACCTAGAAAGATTAAAAAAATTATGTCATTTTATTAAAACATAATGAAACTAACTAAAAATCACTCCGATAGAGTTAAAAATTGCTAAGTATATAAAAAGTTTATCTTAATTGTAGAAAAGACTACACTTATTATTTGGATTTATGGCTATTCTATGTCTCCTAAGATCATTAAATCTAATGAAATATTATTGACACTACGGCCAACAACAGTGTTAATAGAAAAAGTACCAAACTGATTATTAATACATTATAATACCCTTATGGGTTTTAATTTTATTTTGTACTGATTTATAACACTGACTACATCTCGTCATTTATGTTTTATACAATATGTTTTATTTCTTATTTTTATTTTAAGCTAAAATTTTAATCAGAAGTTACTAATAATTGACTATAAGTGAAGTTTATTTGTAGAATAGACTGCATTCACCTTATATACAAAAACAGTGTTAATGTCAAACATACCAAAATGATTATGACATGCATTCTGATCTTGAGTTTTCTTGTACACTAATTTTCAAGATTAAGTGTCTCATCAGTTTGTTTTATAGAATTGGATTCATTAATTATATGCAACATTGTACTTATGAACTTTTAAGTTAGTTTCCTTTTTACTAGATACAGATCAAGACTGCCTATAGAATAGATTGAAATAGTTTTAGACAAGGTCTGATTTAAACAGATGAGTTTCATTACTGATAAAGTTATGCTTTTAAAATTATTTCTTGCTGAACTTCTATGTAGCTTATAATCTAACATCTTATATTAGAATACATTACGATTCAGAACAGTAAAAATAAAAAAATAAGCAAAATATATACAACTCTGGATAGTTGAGTTTAATTATATATCAGTTAACAAAATCAGAAACTTAGCTTAAAAAATAGATTTTTGATCAAATTTTTAGTTTGGTTGTCCCTAAGTGAGAATTAGAATAATAATAACATAAAACAAAGTAAACTAATGTAATATTAAGTTTTATTTGGCCCACAATGCAAATCAGTTAGGTTGAATAACTCAAATTATCACAATAATTAAGTAAATGACCAGTAACTAACTTTGCTTCTTTAGAATAAGTTTCAGAAAGAGCACAAAATATTTTTTTGCATTAAATGGTGTGGTTGAATAATTAACATTTACATTTCTTATAAGCAAAATTTAGATGTATAATAACAAAATGATCTCAAATACTGTTATGATGTCTCAACATTTAACTATCACTTTGAGTGAAATGTTGGTCAAGATAAATCATCAAAATATAATAAATATTTAAAAAAAAACAAATATTTCAATGAAAAGGGTAGTAGGGCATATCTTTCATTAATGGATGAGTTGTAAATAGTAAGATAAAACATGATAGTTTTACAAAATAAACATTTCACTATACTTCCTTGCTCATGTTGTTTTTAATATAAAACAAACTGATGAATCAAGCTGCTTATGAAACTTCATACTTTTCTATAACCTTATATTTTATACATAAGACTAAACTCTTATAAGCATATAGATGGTATTAGACAAAATTGTCTGAAGAGTAAGTAAAAAAGCTGTGAAATATGAATATGCTATATATCTCTATATATATATATGTGTGTGTGTGTATATATATATATATGCAGGTTTCACATAACATATGACTAAGAAAGCTGTTAAATTGATTGCATTGTAGCTACCACTCTTCCTCTGTGCTAGAGGAAAAGCAGTTTTTGAAACGATTGTCACGATTATTGCAGTTTGTTGTGACTATAATCTTTCTCAGTTATCCCCTGTTGTAGCACTGTGCTTTTTGTGTCTGATTTACCTTTGTATTATAATACCATGAATCTTAAACTCAGCCACATCTGCATAACTGTAATGCATACACAATATATTTGCATTGCAATGTGATCTAACTAGTTATGTCAATAAACTTGTTCAGAAATCAATTAATTCTTTCTTGTTTCTTACAACTTCATTATTTAACATTGTGAAAGGCTAGTTAGAATATTTCAGTGGGATTCATAAAATTCTAAAAGGTATTTTTCAAAATTGTATGGATATATTTGCACACAGTAACACACCTGAATTGAAGATTTTGTTTCAAGTAAAAAACGTATGGTCAGAGGATAATTTAAAAAATTATAACTCAAAAAGTAGGTAGAACACCATCTTGATTTTTTTTTGCAAATCATATTCAGAGATGTAAGAATATATGGTAAAGATCTGAAAAGGCTGAATAATTGGTGACATGGTCAAACTGTGGCCTGAAGTAGGGCTATTTTTAGCTAAATCATAAAAAGTTGTATGCAACTATTTTTTTTACAGGAGATCTCATAGACTTTTAATTACAACAATTGCTGATTTATCAACTGATATGTTATAGGAAATTTGAAAACAAAATTAGCTTTGTATCATATTAAGTTTTAGAGCTATGGCTTATTAAATAAACCAATGTTTTTTACAATTTTGGGTTTTCAGGTGATTTTATAGCCTCACTATGAAAATCCTAAGAGAGATAAACTTGGTCTGAGACCATTTTTGAATTCTGTGAGATTAATTCAGTCAGTTAGCAAATTTCAGCCTTCTACCACCATTACTCTTGCAGCTTTAAGCAGCAAAAGTTGCCTGAAAATGAATTCACCAAAAATACAAAAAAATTAATTAAATTTTACAGGGCTGTAAATCAGAAACTATTAGAGATATTGATCTAATCTTTGGCAGTTTTTCATTATATGGGTAGATGAGCACATGTGAATTTTTTCAAGGTATTCTGTGGGTCACCTGCAGCCCCCTGGATGATTTGTGATGGAATGACCCTCAAGTGCATTATATGTAAAAGGTTTTTAACTTAAAAATAATGCCCTTTTATACAACTAAAAGAATGTATTACCAAGATGGAAAATTAGCCACTGAGGGAGAATTATTGAGTCTAGAAGAAGTTCTTTATTAGATGTAGGACTTTCACCAATGCTGTGAGAGCCCATGACTTTAATGTTGCTACAACCACACTGACTCAGAAAGGAAGGCAAGGACAGCCAATATCTGATTTATCTAGAATAACTGTTCAAGATACTCCACTGAAGAAAACTGAGAATTGTCACAGTAATGTGACATCTTATAGGTTTGAGACTAGGTGAAACGGTTTGTACAAGACTCACAGATTTCTGCCAACCGCTAGTTGAGGTCACCTAAGAAAATCAGAGGGACTGATGGATAATGACTGCCAACCAAAACTACCTCAATAAGATAATAGGTAACAAATAGCAAAGTGAGTGGACTTTGCAGTAGTAATAAGTCTCTCTAAACTGGAAGGTATACTGTTAAGATACACTTGGATCCTGAAGAAGCTTGGGGATGAGCAGGATAGATGGGCAAGCTTCAAAGTGCATTTGTTGCTCTGCCACCCAAGACCAAGAGTAGAAATTTACAGTTCCTCCTAGCATCAGGGTCCCACATAGCTCTACCAAACAGTATAAACCATGATGTTCTCACAATGTTGAGGACATCTTGGTTAAATGATGCCCAGAAATATGGAAAGGATAGTGTCTGGTTATTACCACTCTACTAACATTTAACCTGTTGACTGCCAAGTATTTCAGCTGCTACGGCAACTCTGAACCAAGTTCAAAGATCAAAAGTGAAACAATTTGTAAGTAGGTCAAATACATGTATGGTGCTGACATCTAGCATTGAAGTTAGGTATTATTGAGAATGAATTAACTCGTCCATGGCACTGTGTTACCGATCGGCTTGGACGAGTTATCTTGTCTACAGCACTGAACAGGTTAAAGACATGACAGAAGAAGATTTAGATTGTTTCATTAAGCACTTCATGAAGGTAACTCCCTGGAATGGCTGAGTTTAGACAGTTCAGCCCTAGTATCCACTAAGGAGACAGTGGATAATGAGTCGTTGCAGAGATGTGACCCAATGGAAAATAGAACAATCTATTAGGTTGAGTTGGGGGTGTATAAGAGGGATATCAAGAGAAGCTTGACTACTTACACAGATGATCTGCACCTTCTGCATGGTAAAGCTTATTCTGCAATAGCTTCAGCAAATTGCAAAAAAGTTTGTGGAAGGGCTACATAGTAAGACGATACAATATTACCTGGTTGTGAGATGTCTTATCACACTTACTGATGCAGTTTATGTTATGCTTTGATAAAATGTAGTAACTTTAAGCCAGTTACAAGAAGAAGGGACATTGATTTTACCTAAGATAGATCCTATTTTCCAGATACCAATGTTGCACCAGGTTCTATCCAACAAAGGATCAACCATTCACATATCCCAACAATGTAGTGCAAATATACTAATATCTAGTGAAATATCTTTTGCATAGGTAGGGCTATTCAGATCCTTCCATGCTGTGTGTACCA
The DNA here is from genome assembly GCF_004210375.1 of Tachypleus tridentatus. Classification (NCBI taxonomy): domain Eukaryota; kingdom Metazoa; phylum Arthropoda; class Merostomata; order Xiphosura; family Limulidae; genus Tachypleus; species Tachypleus tridentatus. Next base: position 97,978,356 of record NC_134836.1, read on the forward strand.
CAACCTATGTCTCTGCCAGAATGTCATCTTGGGAGGGATGAGAAAAAGAGATGTGTAAATTTGCATCTCGCCCGTGACATGACAGGAGTTTACTAAGTGATACTTACGTAGCACTAGCTTTAGAAGATAACTCAGATGATTAAAATGTAAATTAAACAGCATTAAGAGGCAGACTGTTGCAAGTAACAAGCATATCTGACAATGTGTAATGGAAACAAATGTGTATGGCAATACACATCTAAATGAATAGATAAGTGTAGTCACAAATATACATACAACCATTGCATGACTTTATGATATGAAGTTAACTATGTAAAATAACTTGTAAGGTATTGTTTGAAAATACAGTGTACCTGTCATTTTTCATGAATACTCATGAGAGAATGTTTCAATTTGAACATTTAAATACTTGGCAGGTAGTGAATTTTCATGGAAAGATAAGAATAATGGAGAAACTATTACTGAATCTAAAATAAAAACAGCTTTACCAGATATTTTTTGATCACAGTAAAGCAAGATATTTAACTGGATTAAATCAAAATGTTTGTGTAGGTGGAATTATCAACAGTATATGAAATTCACAGACAGTATATTGAATGTCATAAAAAATATTAACTTGGTGTATCCATTTTTTTAGTTGGTTGTGAGAGTATTTTCAATCATGCAGGTTAAAATATTTAGTAAGATACAGTTTTATAAATTTTTAACATTGTTTCATTAGAAAATATAGTATGAAAATCAGGAAAATGCAAATGGTAAGTATACTATGGAAAGGCAAAAAGGTAAAACTCATGTGGTGAAACTTTGTAAATCACACCACAACTAACACTAAACTTGTAACTGGAAGAAGGTCTTTAAATATAAAAGACAATCAAAGTATTGTATTAGTGCATCCTAATGACCAAAAGTAATGTCTATATTGCCTAACCCAAGACACTGTGTGTATGACAAACTTTGCAGTCTTGGCTATGTTACTTTCCAACTAGACTCAAGCACTATCTACATAATAACTGGACAGGTCAAAGTGTAAGTATGTTACCCATTGCCATAGAAATGGCAACAAGAGCAGCATGACTAAAATTTGTGGACTGAGAAATTCATTGGTGCCATAGATACATGTTTTATAAGAGACTAGAATATGTATATATGCAAGCCCCACAAAAATGGCACTTCATAAATAACATGTTGATTACACTGTCTATAAAAGTTTTGTTTTTTTGAGGGAGTATCTGTTTTAAAAACCTTTAAGTCCCTTTAAAAAGTCCCAACAGCAACTGAAGCAGCAAACTTGCCCATCAAGTGTCCAGGACCAGAAAATCACTTGTATCATTGCTTAGGAGGGTCTGCTGTTAGGATTGAGAAGAGAACTGAACCTTGTGCTCACTGTTGGGTGAGGTGTATATCTTGTTTTATGTCTTTAATAATTCAATTTAAAATATATATACATATATATATATTTGTGTCTTTCTTTAATTCTCTCATGTATTTATATTTCTGTTGAATGGTTCCTTACACACTATTTTTTATTTTATAGTTTCCATTAATGGATTTTATTCATAGTTTAATTATTTAGTGCATTTCATTAAAATTATTTTTATATGTGTTTCTGTGTTTTATAGAAGGTTTTGACATAATATGAATAGGTCACTGAATCTGTAAAGGGTTGTCTGGTACTGTGATGTTAAAGATCAGTTTAACATGAATCACATTTTAATGAAATTTATTGAAGCATTTTATATGCTATGATTTATAAAGGATTTATTTTGTATTTAGTGAATAAACATATTTTATTTTTTGGCTTATTCATAGTTTGGCTTATTCTCATGTGTTCGAGTTTGTTAAATACAGTGTTAAAAAGATATTTAAACTATTTAAACATCAAATGTATCTTACTTGTATCCTTCCGCCTACCACTAATGACTGAGGACGTACACGAACTGTTTCAGGGGAACCAGGTGATGTTATGGTGACACTAGGTCTCCGATCTTTCATGGAACTGTGCATTCTGGGGTCTAAAGTTGTTTCTAATAGAATATAATAGAGTGCTATAATCACAGACTATTACCAACAAACCTTTCTTACAGAGTACTGTATTACAACTGATTGAGTCCTACAGAACCAAATACGGATATACATTTCAAACATAGTTCTTTCCTACCATCTGCCAAACAACTGAGGATAACCTTTCCTACTTTGTAAAGAGAATATTCACATGTTACTGGCCACAATGAGTCATGTATGACAGCTACAACTGAGAACTCAATCTTACAGTTTAAATAAAAAGCAAAAAATCCAATTTCCATATTTCCAAAAATATACATTTTCTGACACATTAAAGCATAAAACAATGTGTTGTAACAGGCTATATAACCCTCTTTGAGGAATCATACAGATTTTTAAAGGTTTGCTGGGAGGCTTCACATTAATCTAAATTAATAAACCTAGTCCAGACAAAAACACCTATTGATACAAAATTTATAAAATTATCATATTTGTAAAATAATATCCTAAACATCAAAATCTAGTGACAACCCTAAATCAATTATAATGGAAAATGTAAAAAAAACAACAACAAAGGAATTATGCAGCTACAATTCATCAGTTCTCTAGCAGAACAGGTGGTAGGCTCCAACAAGATACAAAACTACTTGTTCTTTTTGTACCTCATTTAGTGAAGTGTAAACATTCTTAAGAACACCATCTATACGAGTTCTGATTCTACTCTTTAGGTACAGTATTTCACAGAGATTTACAAGCTTTGAAATTTTTTAAAGAAATATCAAAAACATATTTTAAGATTTTGCTACAAAATATTCTGATGAAAAATTTCTTAGTCAAATAAAAATTTCACTACTGTTTATTATGTTTCAATAACAGTCTTGCCAATATACAGACATAATACTTCTAAAAGAAAGTAATATTTAACCTCTTTTTTTTTGTTATTTTATAAAGTTTGAAAACTTGTTTCTCACCAGAGGGAGCCCCTACAAGTCTTCTTATGGCTCTTTCTCTTAAGTCCACTCGTCCAACATCACTAAATAACAGAAAATTGAATTTAATATCACTAACTTTTGGTAAAGCAGAAAGCTACTTCAACACTTTTAACAAAGTTACAACAAATAAGTAAAATGGATACATTTCTAGCTTTTATGGTTCATTTGTTTTTTTTTTTTTAAAGCTACACAATGGGCTATCTACACTGCAACTGTACATAATTTGTGAGCTCAAATTTTCAAATTTGGGTTATAAGCTTTTATGGAAAACTAGTATAAAAAAATTTCAAAAGGGAAGTAGAGATATAAGTTAGAAAATCAAGTTTATTACAGTGGATATATTTGTTATCCAAAGAACTACATATTACTGAACCTCCATTTTGTTCTTCATGTGAGAGTGTAATTATATTAGTTAGTTTTTATATTACTCATTATTTACTTACCTTATATCATATAATTTTTCATGGTATGACAAAATTCCAAAATTATCAGTGGGTGCTGAAATCTGAATGTCATATTGTCATGATTCTTCTCATAAATGTAACTTTTTTATCATTTATATAATTCTTAATTTGACAGTTTAGGAACTTTGACATAAATATATTAAATAAAACAACTGAAATTAAAATATAGTATTGCTAGTCTCTAAATGTATTTTTGCTAAAATTTTATAAGTTGTAAAGGTTACCTGAGAGGTCTACAAACAATTAACTCTACTTGGGGTTCTTGCTTAGATTCTGCTATAATATCATAAACTTCTTCATAAGTCTTGCCCTGTAAGGAACGCCCATTCCACTCTAGCACCTCATCACCTAATTCAGATTAAATAATTGCAATTACTTGAAATATACCTGAAAAAAACACTAAAACTATAAAAAACTTCTGGTTGGAGAACACACATAGGAGGTGTTACAGAATGCTCATTATTAGTGCAATTCAGAATTCCAAATTATTGTAGTACATGGAAAAGATTTTTAAAATTTAAATAAAAGTTAATGTTTTTCTCAATTTATTTACATTATATTTATCTAAATCCATAGCAGTTAGTTCTTACTGATCAAGGGATGTAGAAGGAAGGTAGAAACTATTGTTAACTGAGAATAGTAAAGGCCAATGACTGATCAAATCTTTTAATGTTTACACATGAAATTATATGTCAAACTGATCCAATTTTATTTATACTGAAACCTCTTTTTTGAGCTGACGTGAGGTTTATGATGGACACTATACAAACTGCATAAACACAGTTCCTAAATCCTGAGAAAAGTTAAATACTTGTAATGTAAATTGCAATTGTAAAGAAAACATAAATTAAAAGAAGTGATAAAACTTACTCCAGTCACAGGTGAACAAACATGTGCTAAATTGCCACTGAAAGGAAATGATATCCACCTGAGTAAAATACAGCCACATCATGGAGATAATTAGTGATGAAGATATTGGGACTAGTTCACATTCCCGACTGAGCGATCTCCCCTTTGAACATCAAAATTTAGCAGCCAAAGATGATATGATGAATTTGATGAAAATAAATGGTGTGGAGATAGCAACCTTCCATGCATAAGTTCAGATATGCCAGCCTAACCAGTTACAAAGGATATATCATGGAAGCTGAAGTATTCCAGGAAATAAAAAAAGAAGTGAAACAGATAAAGAAGGCAATCTGGATCAGAATGGGAATACAGAAAGTGTTTGATAAGGCTGCTCAATAGATAGACACTGTCAGAGTGGACAAGCCTGTGTCAAACACCCAGGTGATGAATTGGAAAAGATGAAAAAATGGAAGAATGGGAAGGATGGAAGCCACACTGGTTACACCAAAAGTGGAAGGTAAACAACCAACTTTGGTAAATGGACATGAAGAAAGGTCTGATGAGTCAGGAAAGGAAGGATGCAACACATTGCATCAGTTCCTTGGTTTAAGCAACAAACTTTTTTTAAAAGAGCCATGCATGAAAACAGACAGTGATGACATCTGAATGAACAATGTTTGACTAAGGTTGGCAGAGAAGAGACTGGTACAAAGGTAAGGAAAAGTAAGGGAAGTTGTACAAGTAAAGGTCAGAGCACTGGGAATCATGGCTGCATTATCCAATACGGAGTCACCATATGAAGAGGTAAAATGGGAGGGTAAATACAAGTGTAAAAACTCCTCCAATCATGAGGAATTTGTCCACTCCCAGAATCAACATGTGTGGAATGGGAGACTAAAAGGAGGAAGTTTGTTGTACCATTGGGTGACAAAGGAATATATGAGGTGTCTCTAACTGATAACACACCCAGAGAAAGACCTGTGGATCACAATGTGGTAACTGTTGGCTCAGAAAAGGAGATTCAGTATCTGAAAATATAAAGACATGGAATTAGTCAACTGATGCATGGTTATATATGCATGTGACCACTGTGGAGTTGTCAGAGTGTATTATTACAATTTTTCTCCCAAGGAAAAGAAGTAAGCGGGACAAAGCTTTATGAGCCATCATAAACTTGAGAATGGTGATGTGCAGAGAGAAGTCCTTGGTCAACTGGAGACTGAAAATTTCTCAGTAATCAAACCCTCTAAAAACGATTCAGTGAATAGATGTGAACAAGGTAAAAGAAGTAGCACCCCCATCATGGTCCAGCCTCTGTCTAACCACCAAGCAAGATTGGCTCTAATTGGTGTATCAAGTGTGAAAGGGCATTCCAAGAAGTTTGAGTAGAAGTTCCTACACAAAAAAACACATATGAGCCTCACACATGTGAATGAATCTTCCAAGAAAGCCCATGCTCCCAAACAATAGCACCTCTTGAGTTGTAAGAAAATGTAAGGGTCTTGTGCATTGGTTACTCCATATCTTGAAGATGAATAGAAAAAGGGTAGGTCTAACTGAGGTAGGAATGAAGAAACCCCCAAAGGAACTATAAATTGAGTAATAACATACTTTCATCAGGAATGCCATCTGTGCTGCTTCTTGTAAGAGTAGAAGAGTGTGGTTTCTCAACTGTGAATGAGAAGTGATCAGGAGCCAATCCTCCATGTAATGATGAATGCAAAGACTCAATGAATGAAGATGTTGGGCAAGAGTTAATATCGACCAACAAAACACTTAAAGAGCTAAGGTCAGTCCAAATGGTATAGCCCTGAAACGGAATACTACATTTCAAGCAAAAATAACTACTGATGATGTGGGCATTGTGGGAGCAAATCCCAAATTTAGATTACATGGAGAAACTTTGGTTTCTAGTATCAAGAATATAGAGAAAAAGAGCCAAAGCAAAGACCAGCCCCATGAATAGGAAAGAAACAAAAATATCAGCAATGTAGCACTGGTGAAAATTAGGATTATAATGCATATATTTAACAATGACCAAAAAATTATCCAAATAGAATAATGAATTAGATGTTACTAGTAGTAATGATATGTAACATACAAGCTACCTAAACATACCTAGTAAACAATGGACTTACAAATATCAGACTAACAAACTATTTAAATTTATCTGTTCACAACGTACAGAAAATAACAAACATGCAGAAGTTACTTAAAAAACAAAGTAATAATAAAAAACTTACAATTCTTCTAACTTAACATGGACAGCAAAGGACACATAAGTAAGACAAACACTAATGACAGTTAGGATTATAAGGTACATATGCAACAATGGCAAGAAAAAATTAGTCAGATAGCATGATGAATTAGATGTAACTAGTAGTAATGATATGTAACACACAAACTGCTCCCAGACTGTTAGATCAATTCTTGTCTCTAAAGAAGAGAAGCAAAGATGACTGATGGACTGTTAACTGTAGGAACCTCTTGAAAAAGTCTCTACAGGCTCCCAGGCTGTCACTAGCCACATATACACAGTTTCAGCATTGGTTAAGACCATTCACGACCAGCTGAGAAGGCCTGGAAGTGCTGTTGGTGGACAACTTCTACAAAACAGATCTTTATTCCCAGCATGTAAGACTGTGGGCACCCATGGTAAAACCATGAGCCAGGGAACAGTGAGCCTCACTAAGTAAGGAATTATCCATTCAGGATAACCATGGCTCATGATGAAATTGAGATATAGAAGACTGTAGGAGGAAGTTTTCTGAACAGCTCATCACCATGCCAACCTGGATTAATTATATTCACAAAGTTACCAAAATCTCTGAGAATGTTGCAGTTGCCATGCATCTGCAACATCAGTAGCATATTGGCCAGGTATTAGCCATGAACTGCAAGGGGGAGGCTTTGTTCCCCCAATCACACAGGATAGAGTCTGGTTGTTATGTAAATGATCTGAACCAATTGCATGATAAGGCCTACCCTGAAGTGGCAACAGCATGTAAAGAAGATATTCTCCTGGTTAAGTTCATGAAAGGATTTCCCAGCAAAGCCAGGAGGTACCACCTAAGCATAAGGAGGAACCCCAACTTGACAGAAACATCATAACCTGGTATGAATTAGTAACTCTAAGAATGGATATTAGAGAGAAAATGCATGCAGTGGCAACTGAAACAGCTACATCTCAGACAGACTGACCTAGCCATGTATCTCCACCATGTTCAGTTAAAGCCATACTGAGGGTTAACCAGCTATTTACACATTTTGGCACTGCAACACAGACACCCTGGTTTCCAGTGGCATGGGCTATTCAGGCTTGCCCATGGGATACATGTTGTAGTCTATACTGATATTCCACAAGGAAATTATCCAAGATGCTTTGCTCTGTTGGGGTCTCTTGGAATCTGACACATGGCCTGCCTGTACTTCTGTTAAACAGCAAAGACAGTAGAACTACTGATTCCAGCCAACTACATGTGTTCACACTCTGCCAAACAGGAAGATAAGCAAGGTTGTGTTACTGTCCAGTGGCCCAACAGGTTGAGAGCAATCAACAACAAAGAGCAGATGCTGTCACTAATGCTATAGAAAACTTGAAAGATTTTAAGTTGGGTCTGCTCACTTGTTTAAAGAGCACAAACTACTTGCACCAAAGATTTAAGTGACCAGCCCCAATGTTTCAGGTCTGGGTGGAGTTTGATATGCATTTGTGAGTGTACAAAAGCATGAGGTTGAGTTATTGGTTGACAATGGAGACAGAGCAAGTAAGACTACAATTCAGTCAGTGGATAATGACCTCATTCTGGTGAATGGAGATAGACTATACAAAAGAGGAGAGGTAGATTTCCAGTTCTGTCTTTGAAATGTTGCACACAGAATTGAGAATATAGTTGTCTCTGATCTCAGATTTGGTACTTATGTCATTAGGATGGACATACTGTAGAAATCATTTATTAGTTTGCCTGTGCAATGGGTAAACTAATATTCTATGGTAAAAATTAGTTGATGCTTGTCAAATCAAAAATCAGGAACAGTAGACTGCATGAATGTATGTAGCAGAAGAGAAGGTCAGTGTTTCTGACACAAGTGGCATTTCATACATCAGTAGTGTGTAACATGGTTATTAAAGCCATGCAAGAAATAAACTGTTTTCTATGCATAAAGCAAGGAGCATTAGCTCAAATAGTAATCTGTATGCTGAAATGGTTACAGATACAGTCAGCAAAGTGGAAACAACAAATGTTATTTGTAATACTAGGGTTATGTCCATCACACCATGATCAAAAGTAAGTATGTTACTATCAATAAACCAGGGTTCACTGCATGAGGAATGTGCAAACAATCTACACCCAACAGGTAATGCAACACAGTAGCTTATTGCTTGAATATGGTACTGCATATCTAGGACCAGATGGTCAATTGGGTCATACAACAATGATTTTCCACAATACAGATAGAAATAATGCACATCTAGTAAAGCAATTGTTGCCTTAACTTTCCTTGAACACTGAGGAACACTGTTGAAATAAAGTGGATGTTAAAAAATGGAGTCATACAACATTGGGAAAATGTTTAGTCATCTCCACTAATGATTGTTAAGAAGAAGAAGATATGTATGCCAAGATTCGGTGTTGGTTTTAAATGAGTAGTAGCTTGCACTGATGGCTGTCCTTTACCACTTAGATGAATGTATTGACACATTAGAAGGTTACCACTAGCTCAACACTTTGGTTCTGGTAAATTTAGCTGCATGACAAAAGAAGCCCTATGACTGCTTTTAGCATCAGACATAATTTGTATATATTTTACACAAACTATTTGGCCTATGTATCATACCCATCACATTCGGACACTGATGAAGTTTATACTAAAGAGATTACAACAGAAGAGAAGCCTGGTCTATAAAGACAACTGGTTGGTTGGTTGATGTTTATTGGTGCAAAGCAACTAGGCTATCTGTGCCATACAACTGGTAAAAGATTAAAAATAAAAGTAAAATATTAAATTACATAAAAAGGAATCAGGTTATAACAAAACAAAGTCCAATTTTTGAATTAAAAACTTAAATAGAGTTAAAAAGGCCAATAACCCTTAAAATTTTAAAACACAACTGAGGTGGACAGTGTCACTATAGCCAATGACATTGCCCAGTGTCAAGGGTGAACTCATGGTAAAAAATATGTCTAAAATAGTGCTGTTGCTCACAGCTGTAATGACAGCATGACAGTAAAATGCGGGTTATTATGACTTGAATGTCACACAGACCACATATTAGTGCATCAGTCCCAGATAAAAGGAAATGAGTTAAAAAATGTGACCAATGCATAATCTAACTAGAACAACTTCCTCCTTTCAATCCTTACAGAAGCAAGATGGCCAAAGTATAGCAGAAGGTTTTATCTAGAAAAGCTTGTTATCACATTGCTCATTTCAAATCAACTGCCAACTGGCATACAGCTGAGCCTTAAACACAAGACTGCAGTCCATGTATGGGACAAGTATGGTCGTGATAGCACCAGAGCAAATAGACTTAGTTGTCGTATAAGCAAGCTCCTTCCACGAATACCAATGTGGCCCAGTATCCAAAAAAATTGGATAGAAATGAATGATAAGGAAAAATGAGCCAGTTGGTTTTGAAAAACGACGAGAACAGGGTGAGAACTAATGTGAAACGATTCTAGGGCTAGTAGAAAGCTAAGCAAATCGGTATAAACAGTACAGTTCGTATATGGCATAGCTTCTACGTGATCCAGGGCAAGAGAAATGGCACACAGTTCAGCACTGAACACAAAAACTGTAGAAGGGTTCCTGTGAGTAAATACTGAGCCACAACAAACCACGGCAGAGCCCACAGGGTCACCTGAATTTGAACCATCTGTATAAACAGAAATAGAGGAATAGTTCAAAAGATATTTGGCAAATATAAGATGGTACTTACGATCAGGAGTATTCATCTTGTTCAGATGACTCAAAGAAAGATCACAATTGGGGATGATAATAAGTAATGGTGGGATGGGTTGACCAATGGAGACAACGACATCATCCAAAAACAGACTCAATTCATCCAACTGCACCTGAATAAGAAGGTTAAAAAGGGCAATGACAGACCATCCATTCTGAAAAAGCATGACCCACTGAGGAAGAAGAACACAACATCAGGTAAGATGCTGTGATAAGGATCAAAGTTTTGCTATATACAGTAAAGGCAGTTGCAGATGGTGGAGGTGTAGAGGAGGTTTATGAGACTCACTGTATAAACTCTGTACTGGAAAAGTGCAGAAAACCCACTGGAAAGTAATGCAGTTTGAAAATATGGGATATCTACAGAAGGTATCCCAGGCCTATTTCTCAGCCTTCCATGCCATGTGGTAGGTAGGATTCCACCATGGTCAAGGATAACATGGAGAATGTGCCAAGGTTTTAGAAACAGATTGAGTAGCTGCTTAGACCATACAATGACTTACTACTGCCACATAGTTGTCTATCGATGGTTTACAGACAACGCTAGGATCAGTTCCGAGAGAGCAGTGAAAAAGGGCCAGTTCGCTTGGTCCAGGTTCCACCTTGGCACACAAGTCAAGTGGCACTGAACACGGTCAGTCTCCCTCAATATGATAGGAAAATGACCACTCCCCCATGGATCAGTGTCAGAAGAGAAATGAGAAAAGAGTGAAGGAAATCAAATAGAGGGATCAATAGCAGTAAAAGTCTGACTAGGTATGTGAAAATAGGTATAAGTACCAGAACCAAAGAGAGAAAGGTTGTGATCTGAGAGCATATACTCTACAGAACAACCCCTCACATAAACACTAGCACCACCCTAGAGGGAATTACATTAATTAAAGTCCCTCAGAATCAAAATGGGAGATGGCAACAGTTCAATGAGAGCATCAGGTCTGATTGATCATAGATCTCTTAAAGAGACAGGTACAAAGTACAAACAGTGATGGTACAACCAAAAGCAACATGGATGGATACAGGTCTGTCTGATCATAGGTCTCTTGAGGAGACAGGTACAAAGTACAAACAGTGATGGTACAATAAAGGCAACTCAGATGGATACAGCCTCCAAGGATGTATTGAGTAGCAAACATAGGGTGGGCAAATGCTAATAAATCAGCAGTGCTATCTCTCCTTGCACACGTCCATCACATAACCTGTCATTACTATTCAAAACAAACTGCCAAAATGTGACTGTATCAGCAGGTTTTAGAACTACTTCCTGTAAGAAAGACATACAGGATGGTGAGAATCAATCAGCACTTTGCTGTCATTCAAATTAGGATGAAAACCTCAACAGTTCCACTATGTTAAAGTGGCTACTTTTACTTATGTGAAGGAGAACTGTATGGAAAACTCTTCTGCTTTCAATCACATCATTTCTCTTAATTAGAAAGTCAATCAACCTCCATGGATCCTGCCCTGGGTAGAGTGGGCAGGTCTTTGTCGTTAGATGATGATTCCAGAGACTGAGGGTGTGAACAAATAATCGTTCAGCATCTCAGAGCCAAGAAGAAGATGAACCTGAGGAAATGTCAGAAGCCAAAGGAAGTGGATCCGGGTGTAGCCACTGGAAGGAATAGCAGGGATAGAGACAGGTGTTGACGTTGACTTGTCAACTCATTCAACCACGGAGAGCAAAAGCTTCACATAGTTTGAAAATGACTCTATTAGAGACATAGAGAGATCTGTCAGCACTTCAACTGTAACAGTAGAATAGTGTGCAGCACCATACATCTGAGATGGAGTGGTGGAGAGTAACTTTTGAGCCTCAGGGTAAGAAATGTTGTGAACCATTTTCAAATGCTGTAAATCTTTTTCCTCCACCTACCTAGGGCAAGAATGAAAGTAACAGGGGTGAGAGCCACCATAATTAGCACAATAAGGGTCCATTCACACTCCCAGACATCATGATCCTTGCTACTGCAACAAGCACATGTCATAATGTCTTCGCATGACCGAACTGCTGACATCAGAAACACCTGAGAGGATTAAGAATATATGGCCACACTTTGCAATTTAAATAATCCATCTTGATGGTGGCAATTGAAGGGGTGATGTAAACATCAAAATTAGGACATTGGTTGCATTATAATTCCATCTTTGGGAGTGGAGATATGCCTCTCTGTAGAAACTCCTTGGGTAGAGAAATCAACGAGAAACTGTGACTTGGGAATATTCTTCAAATCCTTCTCAATAATAATTCCTCATTACAAATTCAAAGTAGCATGGAGAGTAATCTCAATGGATATATCACCAATGGCTTTTGAATGCAAAGGGAGTTCACTATGTTTTGGAGTGGATATTTCCACCAAAGAGCTACCTTCTGGACTGACTTAGGAAAGCTACCAAGCTCCTCTAGTCCCTTATGTATAAAAAAGTGAGGCACTTGCCCTAAAGATTTGTCTAATAAAAATGTAATATCAGAAAATGAAGTACAGGTGTTGAAGAAGTTGAAGTTTGCTGTTCAGAATCTTCAAGATGTGCTTGTTTACATACTTATGGTCTGTTTTTTATAATTTTATTTTTATATTGAGTTGGGAGTTCCACAATAAAGAAAGAATATTTCAGTGCCTACTGAATCTACCTGCAATGGAGACCTACAAGGGGTTGCACTACAGTGCCAAACAAGGACACTGCAGCAATGCCAGGGTTTTGTGAGCACTATACCCAAACACAATGTCCACAACACCCATTGAGAATGTACAACACTGGCCCAAATGGTCAAGCTGATTGACCATGTGGGCACCTCAAGGATACTTGTCAACTGAAATTCAAGGCCAAAGTAGTGTGTGAAGGGTGGACCCCTCAACCAACAGAATCCTCCCCTTTACGGGCCACCATACATGGCAAACATGTGGGTGGATGTTTAGATCCCAGAGGAGATAAACTGAAAGTACAGAAACTACTCTGGAAGGTCTCCCCACCATGTACAGGAACCCACACCAAGTGGCTATGAAGACAAAATTGTAACTTTTGTTTGCATGTTTGAGCCTGTGATGATAACTTAAAAATTGTATTCTGGTTGATAAATAAAGCAGGCTTAATACTGAAACTACGAAATTTTGTGTTTGTGAGCAAGGAAATTAACATTTTTTTAAATTGAAAATGATCAGCAGGGACAAGCAGAGTCTCTTTTAGCTTTACTCATGATAGTCTATAAGTGGAATTTTATGATATGGTAATACCATCTTGTAAGTGCTTAGATGGTCTTATGGAACACCTCATTTCCACAAACCCTGTTGCAACCAGTAGTCAAAAATAATCAAATTGGTTGCTAGTCTAGGCAGTACTCACCACAATGTGGGATCCAGTGAAAGCAAGAATTAAGGGACAGTGAAAAATAAAGAGACAAGATTGTGAAAAAAGTAAGCCTTCCTCATAATCCAGCAGATGTTGTTAAAAACATCCATGGGATAGGGGGAATTTCCAAAAGAAAGCTGACTAAGCATGTAAAGAACATAAGAGGAAAGTACTGGGAGACATCTGAATACCAGCCTGTAAAATGTTCCTCACTGAATAAATATAATGGGCAGCAAAAGACAAATGTGCTAAATCTTATGAGACATAACTCAGAAGACATCTCACCTGTAAAGACCAAAATTTACAAGCAAAATGGATATTTGGAAATCCACCTTTAAGGAAATGGGGAAGTCAAGAGAAACTGAAGAATCTCATTGAATACACAGTTGAGACGTTCACCATAAAAGGAGGTAAAGTGGGCCACATAACACTCCCAGGACTCGCAAGCTGATCACAATCTACTGTAGGAGTGAGAAATAGATGGGAAGAGAATTGCAGAGATGGATGTATCTCCTTCCCTAACTGTCAGAGACTTTGAAAGAAAGGACCTATCAGGATATAGCAGGACTTAAGGGAAGAGAGAAAGTCCTACAAACATGCTATCAACTCCAACTTAAAACATCAACATGTTAGCAACAGAAAACATAATTTCACTAGGAATTGGAAACGAAGATGAACAGACAAAAGATGGTAGTAAATCTATTTACTCCATCATGTAGTGAAACAGTAAACCTCCAAGCCTGAACCAGAAATTCAGGAAGGAGAAGAAACTATTTAATCTACACCACCACCACCACCACCAAGAGAGGAGTAGAATCAAATGGGACAAAGCCCCATAATATCATAAATCAAAATTATTAACTGAAGAAAAGGAATAGGATACATAAAGGACTCATGAAATTAACATTTGTTAAAAAAAACATCATAAAACAGAATCCATATTTTCTCCATTATCAACTAAAGAGAATACTTTAGAAGCCCTAGGAATGTACATCCCAGACCATATGAATGTCTCCATTTCTCAGCAGATGAAAACATAGACAGCCTCAACCAAAAGAGACTCTCTCATCATACATAGGTGTTATATACAAAAAGAGTAGAGAAGATCAGATTAACCATCTTGTTGACAACAATAATACAGGAATTCACACCTGCAAATATCACTTCTAATTTGTTTATTTTTTAAATTATAGTTATACTGAGCTCCATAAGGTGATGTAAAAATCACAATCCATAACACTCTGTCAAAGAAAACTCTATCTAATGCTTTAAAGAGAACAAGTGATTACATTATCTAAATGAGGTGCTTACATACAGTACAAGCATTGGTTTTGCATGCACCACAACAGTCAATGGAATTATCACAGTCACTAAGTCTGCCCAAACTAAACCCTATAAGAGAGAGAAACCAACACACCCTACTACATACTGAATCTTCTAAACATAACACAGAGCCACCTATCCTCCTTCAGCATCATCACTATTCTCTGCCCCTAGACCTATCACCTATCATTCAACTAATCATAAATACCTCAGCTCAATCTCTATCATTGTCCAGTTGCACTTAGTTCTTTTTCTTCTATCACCCCTCGAAGTTTAGGGTTAAACATTTTAAATCAAAATTACTTCAATGATCTGAACTAAACCAATGCTTAGATAGGCAAAGACAATGTCAAAGAATAACTGTATTGATAGCAGATGGTAAGCATATTTTGGAAATGGAGTTTCTCAATCCCACTTTAGGGAAATATGGTATCTACAGAACTGGCTAAAATAGCCACAGTGATAAAATGACCTCAATCTCTGACCAAATGAGGAATGTAGAGTTTATTCAGTTTTGTGGTGTGTTACCAAAGATTTGTAGTACTTATCCTAGAGAGAAGCACCAAGATTTGCTTTCTCTAAAGTTGAGATATACTCTGGACAGAGCAAGAAATAAAACAAAATATCCTTTAGTAGATGCTTCAGTGCCAACCTACCTACAGTAAAACAAGTAAGTTGCTGTTAGACACTGGCATCAGCTACCACAGAATTGGGGTTGTGTTATTACTGTTCAGGATGGAGTGAGATGTGATGCCAGTGATACCATTGCTTCCAAGTACAGATGCTGCACAATGAAGAAAATAATGCTTATGGCCTTCTTATCCTATTTTCTATGATAATAGGTTCACCATCAAGGTAAGCTATGCTTTATTGAAGTGGCTAATTAACTTTGAAAATGTGTAATGGGTGACAGCTCATTCAATAACAACTTTACAAGAATGTGACTTTGATTAAAGTCTTCACATAGTCCATATTGTAAGAGAATAACCAGTCACATAAATACTGCTAGTCATTATGGCAACTTCCAATGCTTCTTGCTTAGAATGAAGTTAAATTAACAAAGAAAGATATCTTAAGAGACAACAACTGTTGATAGACTCTCAGATCCAATGGGAAGCAACAGTCCATTTACACAAGTACACACACAGTATTTTGCACTTTGATGAAATCATAAATATTGTTTTAAACTTCACTTCATGTGTCCAGTTTGTTTATTTTCCTATCTTAAAACACTGTCGTTTAGCCAGATCCAGGTGCACATCATAGTGTTTCTGATCAATCCTCCTGTTATAAGATGGACCTATTTAAAACCCACAAACAATTAAATTTCAACTGAGAACACCACAAACTTATACACAAGTCTTGAATAATATTTCTCGCAGAGAACTTCAAAAGTTTTTTGCATATCTAAGTTTTGACTCATCACATATAATACAAAAAGATGGCAACATATCACACCCACTTATACTGGGGTATTATAGTAATAACTGAACCACTGTCTCTATGCACACTACCCTGAGTTTATATATGTATAATCATATACATTTGACAATGCAAAGAAATAATTTACGTAATACACAAAAATATTTACAAAGTTGTCAACTCCAGTAATGCCACTATGAACTATACTTATTTAACAATTAACTGTTTCCTCCTATTCCATAGTTTTCTTTTCTTATTGCTTAAATGTGTCATTTAGCTCAGTTCAATTCTAATTTAGGTCCAATTTTGATTCAAATAACCATTGTCTACAACCCAAAAATATATACGTTTAGTCTATACTTATACTTTTGGCCTAACACAACATCCTTCCATGTTAAACTGAACAATTAACAGAATAACTTGCTTGGAACTTAGACAAAGCCAATAAATGTAATAATAAGGTAACCAAAAACTAGTTAATATGAACATTTATATATAACTGCACTTTCACCAATTATCCTATAACAGTATTAGTATGAAGTTTCAATAATGCATAGGGCCAATCCGTCATTCACCGTCCAATTGGTTCAAAATAATACTAACTTCAAAAGTGATATATGTGTGTGTTTGTGTGTGTGTGGCAGCCTTCTCTCTCTCTCTCGGATTTTGGGTATCATATATATACACTGGAGGGTCAGGTGCTCTTTGACCTCTTCCTCTACTTGTATAGTCATGCAGTGTTGGTTGGTGTTAGTTACTGCTTTAGGGTCATAGTGGGGTGAATTGCTCCGACCCTTTACAGGGCAATGTCCATGTACTGGTATACATTTACAGATATTCTTTTGCCCTATCAGTAGGAAGTTTATTTTGATGGTGGCCCTCTTCTTTTTCCCTCTCTCTATATATTATTATTATTTAGATGTTTAGGACTATCTTTATCATGTGTGAGGTACCTGTATAGTTTGCATAATAATTAATTTTTCATCCAATTTTTATCAAAATATGTCATTGTACTATGTAGGAGTCCATCTGGTATAGTTGGTATGTTTGAATATTTGTGCATGAATTTAGATGTTGTTGCTCAGAGAAATCTGTATGCTGTTATAAGGAGTTTGTTTTGTATTGTTTGTAGTTTGGTTTTAATTGTTTTGTCACTTACAGTTATCCATGTTGATTACTGATCTAATGTACGTTTTATAAATTATTAGTATGTTATCTATTGATGCTCCACTGTTCTTACCAGTTAGACTCCTAACATAGTTGGTTCTTTGCCATGCTTTATTTTTAATTTCATTTACATGATTAATTCATGTTAATTTTGAGTCATAGGTTAGACCTAAAATTTTGCCGATATGGCAGTCTGAAGTAGTGTTCCATTCATATATATTTCAGGCTGTAGTTTTTGTATTTTGTTAGCTTTGTAAATACAACAAGTTGTGTTTCTGCTATATTTATTTTTATTCTATATTTTTGGCAGTATTCGCTTATTCTATTTAGTTCTGGTTGTATGTTTGTGGCTACTATTTATGGTGTTGTGGCATTTCCAGACTGCCACATCATCAGCAAACTGTGAAGAGAATACATGATTGGGATCCTTCAATGGCAAATTGTTTACATAAATGATGAAGAGTATAGGGCTAACCACCCCTCCTTGAGGGATGCCAGCTTCTGGAGTAAAGTACACAGAAAAGATTCCTTCTACATTTTTCTTTTCCAAAAAGTTACATAACCAGCAAATAATTCCAGGCAGTAGTCCCATTTCATTTATAAGGAACCATAGACCATTGTGCCATATAGTGTCAAATGCTTTCTAAACATCAAGAAATCAGACGACAGTGCACTGTTTTTTGTTAAAGCTATCTATTATCTCTTCAGTTAGTCTGACTAAGTGGTCAGTTGTTTGTCTAAAATTTCTGAATCCATTCTGTCCTTCTGGTAATTTTGATGTTATCTCCAAGAATGTGGAGAGTCTGTTACTGATTATTCTCTCAAGAATTTTGCCTACACAGCTAGTCAGGCTGATTGATCAGTAGTTATTAGATTTATTTGCTGGCTTTCCTTCCTTATGGAACATTAAAATATTAGAGTGCTTCCAATAAATTGAGATGTATCCTGAGGATAGAGATAGGTTAAAAAGTGAATTTAGGTAATCAAACAATTTCGGAGTGCCCTTCTTTTAAGGAGGATGGCTTGTATCTCATCTTCACCCAGAGATTTATTTTTTTATGTTTTCTATTGCTTCAAAATGTTAATGTATAGAAGAATATTTACGTAAAAACGGCTGGTTTGGGTTGAGAAAATTTTTTATGTAGAGGAGCAAACAACGTTTCACCTTCTTTGGTCATCGTCAGGTTCACAAAGAAAGAAAAAGGTAACTGACCGATAGCTGACCACATGTTTGAAGGGGGTTGTGTACTGAATGTAAAAATGTAAAGGGCATGCTTAGATGTTTGATTATATTTATTAATATAGGTATAAAGGTGTTCCTTTGTATTGGTTTTTTTTTTAGCTTGAGTTATTGCATAAGTAAGGCTTCTTTAATATTGCATTTGTTTATGTTTGTTTCTTTATTTAGTATTTGGGTGTCTTCTATGGTTATGTTGTGTTTATTTGATTTGCAGTGTTTGAAAACGTGTGAAGGTGACTTTGTGTTCTTTGAATCTGGTTTCCATTATTCTACTTGTTTCTCTAATATAGAAGTCGTGGCAGTTATCACATTGTATTTTATAAATAATGTTGGTGTGGTGTTTGTCAGTGTCTGATAGGATGTTCTTCATCTTTTGGATGTATTCACTCGTGTTCATTATGACTATAGTGTTTCCTTTATCTGCTTTTAGAATTTTTATGTTTTTGTCTTGTTTTAGGTTTTAAATGGAATTAATATCTCTTTTTGTGAAACTGCTTTTTAGTTTTCTGTTTTTTGAGAAAATTCTTTGAAAAAATCGTTTAAGATGTTGTTTTTAGGTGTTTCTGGAAAATATAAATTTTTAATTTTTCCTGGGAAGTTTGACTGTTGGATGTCAATAAAATTGTTAAAGTTGTCTTCTTTCTGTTGGTTGTCTTCGGTTGTTTTGTTTTCTGTTGAAAGTATCACAAGTCTCCTGGCTAGATCTTCTAAAGATGTTTTGATTTCTAAGGTTGGAATGTACCTTGGTGCTGTTGTGAAGTTGAGTCCTTTGTTAAGTAGATGTATCTCATCTGTGTTTAACTGTCGGTCCAATCTGTTAATTATGAGGTTAGTCAACGGTTTGTCATGGTGTCTTTTCTGTTGTTTGCATCTTAGTTTTTCTAGTTTTTTGTTGTGGCAGATCTTTTCGTCTCTGTCATTCCTGGTGTTGATTTGGTTTATATTCCATTGTATAAGTCCATAAATCTCTGGTTTAATGCAGCATGCCAGTTGATGGTCTAGGTTCATTTTTTTGGTTTTGTAACTCATGTAGTTCTTTGTATTTCGAGTTCAACATGGGTTAAAGTAGTTTTTTTCTGTAAATTTTGGATAATATTTGTGCACTGATTAAATGTTTTTGATAGTTTTACCTTTACAAAGTTAAGGATTAGTTGTTCCTTTCTACATTGTTGAATGAAATAGATGCCATTTCAATAATGTCCACACATGAATCGTTTAATTACAATCTTGGTAAATACATATCATGGGCATTCTCCAAATATATAACATCAGCCAGCTCATTCATCAACACAATGCAGTGTTGTATAAGTAAGGCTTCTTTAATTTTGCATTTGTAAATTTCAAGTCTAATCTTAATCATAAAGCCTTAATGGCCAATTTCGATGTTATATCCCTCTTTACAGAAGTCCCAACAGCTGAAGCCTGCAAAATAGCCTTAGAACTCTATATCCAAGACCCTAACCCATCAATAGACATTCCTAGCAAGCCTCATAGAATTCATCAAGCATGGGCAACCTTGTACCACCAATTCTAGTCAATATTTTTATAACACAAGTTGAAACACAAGCAATTAACACAGCATTACATTCACCACTATACTGGTATAGATATGTAAATGACACGACTGCGGGATTCACATCTACAGAACACACATTTAATTTTTTTCAATAACATTAACTCTGTACATCACAACATTAACTTCACATGTGAACAGGAAGAAAGCAATCAAATACCATTTCTTAACCTCAAAATTACAAGAACTGATACACAATTTAAAACAAAAATCCACCAAAAAATCACCCATACTGGACTATACATTCCTTGGGACTCAGCACATGAAACAAAACAAAAACTCAACATACTAAGAAACCAAATAACCACAGCAATAAAACAATACTTCATCAACATCAATAAGTTTCCTCCACAAACCGTAGAAAACATTATAAGCAACAAACCTAGACAAAAAGCAAAATTAACTAACAAAAATAAATATATCCTATGAATTAAACTGCTGCATACCATATATTCCAGACATCAACAGAAAAATAACCAACATTTGGCAAAAACTAGTAACAAAATATGACATTCCAGTTAATACCAAATTTATTCAAAAACCAGGCACAAAACTAAGTTTTATTCTGTGTAAAAACTACACTGACAAACACCACACCAACATTATTTATAAAATACAATGTGATAACTGCCATGACTTCTATATTGGAGAAACAAGTAGAAAAATGGAAACCAGATTCAAAGAACACAAAAAGGCACCTTCACACTTTTTGAACACTGCAAATTAAATAAACACAACATAACCATAGAAAACACCCAAATACTGAATAAAGAAACACAAAATTAAAGAAGCCTTACTTATACAACAACTCAAGCCCAAAATAAACCAATACAAAGAAACACCTTTATACCTATATTAATAAATATAATCAAACATCTGAGCATGCCCTCTACATTCCTACACTCAGTTACACAACCCCCTTCAAACATGTGGTCGGCTATTGGTCAGTTACCTCTTTCTTTCTTTGTGAACCTGACGATGACCTAAGAAGGTAAAACATTGTTCATTCCTCTACATAAAAAATTTTCTCAACCCAAACCAGCCATTTTTACATATATATTTTTCTCTACAAGTGGGTTTTCTCATCATCACTGATTATAAGTTAATGTATAGATATTTCTTTCATTAGGTTCATGTTTTCTTAGTCTGTCATGTGTCCTGTATTTGTCTCAGATATAAGTGTTGGGGAAATTGGTTGAAATTGTTCTTTATTGTTTAGTGTATAATTTGTGACTTTGTTCTAAAAATAAGTATTCATATCTGGATCAGTATGTGTTTTAAATGTATTCTGTAGTTGGTCTTTGAAAGCTTCAGCTTTTTCTTTATTTGTGTATGCTCTTGCATTATTGTATTCAAGTGTAGGATATTTCTTAGCAGCTGAACTGTCACTGGTGAGTTGTCTAAGGTGTGTTCAGAATTTTCTTGGGTCAGTTTTATCATTTAATTTTGAACAGAAATTGTCCCATTTATCTTGTTTTTGTTGTTTTATTTGTGCTCTAACATGATTTGTTATGCTGTTTATTTATGTTTTGGTTTCTCTATCTCTTGTTGTCATGAACTGTCTTTGTTTTTTGATTAGGTTTATTATTGGGGTGTTTAGTTTCCATGTCTTATTTGTTATTTTATGATTTTCTTTCGACATTGTTTTATTGGCCAATTTTTGAAGGCACTCCATTATTGTTTGACAATAGTTATCCAATTCAATATGGTTTTTTACATTTTCTATAACATTATTAGGTAATTGATTGTCTAATTCCTTTTGATAGTCTTACCAATTTGATTTATTATAATTGAGTTTTTCTTTTCTGTAGGTTGTATTTTTATGGGGGACAAGATCAAAGACACAACATATTGGTATATGGTCACTATCAAAATCTTTTCCCACCTGAAATTTTATTAGTTTTTGGCTCATATTGTATTGTATGTAGACACAGATCTAGTATGTCACTGGTGTTAGTGGCACACGCTGTGTGTGTTATCATTTAGTAGGACTATATTATTATCATCTGTAAAATGTAAGAGACCACTTCCATTATTGTTTGTATAGTTGCATCCAAAGTTAACATTTTTGCTGTTGAGATCTCCAATGGCTATAGAGTTATGGTTGTGGGAGAAGATGTTGAGTAATGCTATGTCTAGTTGCTTATGTGGTGAACAGTATATTCCTGCTATTGTCACTTCTGTAATGTTTGTTTGCAGAATATCTACAATAACATGTTCGTTGTTACTGCTCATATTGATTTCTGTGACTGATAGATCTGTTTTGTATAGCATCATTATGCTTCTATTTTCATCATTTTTGTTTATTCTGTCTTTCCTTATTGTTGGGTAATTTGGTATCTTAAATCTATTGTTGTTGTATATTAAAGTTTTGATTACTATTTTAATGTGGGGGTTAGTTTCTTGTATAAGGTCTTTGATCTCATGTTTCTTGGAAGCTATTGTGCCTTGGATGTTGATATATACCACTGTGAACTTTATGTTGTCAGCAGGTGTCCCGTGAGTGTTGTTATTATGTGTGGTGTATGAGGTGTAATGTGTTTTTTCAGGATGTTGATTTTCAAATCAATAAAGTTGGTTGTTTGATTTGGTTTTGTGTATTCTGTGATTATGTTAGTCAATAGGCTTGTTTTGTCAGGTGTGTTAGTGTTTGTTTCTGGGAGTGTGGTATTGTTTTCTTGTGATTTTTGTGTTTGGAATGAAATGTTATTTTCTTGTGTATTATTACTTTGTTCTTGTAGATTTTATGTTTTGTTTCCTTTTAATATTTGTGCATACATTGTTTTAGATGTTTTGCTAACTTCTGTTGTTGTTTGTTGCGTACTTGTGTCAGGTTGTTCCTGTTCATAGTTGTTGTTCTTGTCTGATATATACGTTGTTTTATTTGTCACATCCTTAGTAATTTGGTGTGTGGGTTTGTCCACAGTTACAGCATTTAAGTGTTTCTTGCTCCTTTTAGCAATGAGATACATGGTGTTCCCTGCCACAGCCACAGCACCTCAGTGTTGCTAGACGTGCCCATATCTGGCAATTGTAGCATTGAGTTAATATAATTCCTGGAGTTTTTAAATGTTCAATTTGGTATCTTTGATACCAAAGCATAATTCCATCATTATTGAGGTTTTGAATGTTATAGCTGTCTTCTATATCAATTTGTGTTAAATTTGTAGGTGCTTATATTTTTTTGGAAATTATTCAGTGTATATTTGTGTGTGGTATATTTTTGTGGCAGTCTGTCTCTCTCTCTCTCTCTAGGTGTTTGGGTATATAAATTTGTATATCCAGGAGGGTCAGGTACACTAGACCTCTTCCTCCTTCCTTTACACTGTTTGAGTGGACTTATTAATATATTTAAAGTAAATACAGAGGGCCAGAGTGATAAGCATAACTCTAACTCAGGGCCTTTTCAAAACAATGTCCATGTATATTGTTCTTTTTTTTTTTTTAATAAGTCCAGAATGTAGGTGGCCTGTTTTATTTTAGCACTAGTTTGTTTTTTTTATTATACAGGGTGTTCGGAAAGTCACTGTGCAGTTTTGTAATCATATTTTATTCAGTCTATTTCAAGCCAGCAACTGATAGAGGTGTTTAGAAATAAAATAAGAAGGATCCAGGCCTGTACAGATGCCAACGAGGATCACTTTCAACATTGTTTATAATTGTCATTCATATTTAGCTCCTGTATTCTATATTGAAACATGTCTGTTAATAAATATATAAGTGCACAGTAACTTTCCAAACACCCTGTATACACACACACACACACACATATATATATTAAATTATTATTTTTTTTTTTAACTTGATTTTAGCTTAAAGATCTAATGTACAAGTTTAACAGGGAGAAGTGTTTAGGTCTCTCTTCATCATATATGCAGTATCTGTCTAGTTTGCATAACAGCTCATTTTTTGCCAATTTTTATCAAAATATTTTATTGTACTATGTAGAAGTCTATCTGGTATTTGTGTATTTGTGCATGAACTTTGAAGAAGTGGTTTTAGGTACTCTATATGCTGTTGTAATTAATGTATTCTGTAATGTTTGGAGTTTGGTTTACAATTGTTTTTCACTTATGTTAATCCATGCCAGAGCTGCATAGTCTGTTACTGATAAAATACATGTTTTGTATATTTTAATGATGTTTTCAAGTGTTGTTCCACAATTTTTACCAGTTAGACTCCTAATATAGTTTATTCTTCGCCAAATTTTAGTTTTTATGTTATTTACATGTTTTATCCAGGTAAGTTTAGAATCATATGTTAGCCCTAAAAATTTTGCAGATGTAGCAGTCTGGAAAAGCTCTCCGTTCTTGTAAATCTGGTGTTGTACTTTTTAATGTTTCAATGATTTTGAAAATATCACTAATTCTATGTGGCAGTCTGCATGCGTGGGATGTTTGTTTTTGAATTTCGCGCAAAGCTACATCAGGGCTATCTAAACTAGCCGTCCCTAATTTAGTAGTTTAAATCTAGAAACTGACAATCCTATAACAGTATTAATATGAAGTTTCAATGGTACATAGAACCAATCTGTCATTCGATGTGCAATTGGTTCAAAATAATAATAACATCAATAGTTATATATAAGGGTATGTGTGTGTGTGGTGATGTTTTATGGTGCAAAGCATCTAGGCTATCTGCACATGTGTGTGTATAGCAGGAAGTTTGCTTGTTTATGAATTTCACGTAAAGCTACACAAGGGCTACCTGCACTAGCCGTCCATAATTTACCAGTGTAAGACTAAAGAGAAGGCAGCTAGTCATCACCACCCACTATCAACTCTTGGACTACTCTTTTTACCAACAAACAGTAGGATTGACTAACTATAACCATATCACGTCCCCACGACTAAAAGAATGAGCATGTTTAATGTGACAGGGATCCAAACATGTGTCCCTCAGATTATGAGTCGAACCACCTGGCCATGCCGGATGCGCTGAAAGTTAACATTTGTTTTTCTGAAAGTTTGTTTTGTTATATAAAAAAGCCACATTGAACTGTCTGCCGTTCCATCACACAGAATCAAAACCTGATTTTAACATTGCAAGTCCATAGAGTAACCGCTATCCCACTGCGTAACAGGCGTCGTTATTGAACAATAGTTTCAATATCAGAAATTTAATCTCTTATTCATTTAATATGTTGAGGTTTCATAAGTTGTTCTTTATAGGTTTTTTTCTCTCTTTTACCAACTTATACTGCCCGACGTAGTCAGGTCTTTAAGGCATTTGACTCGTAATCTGAAGGTCGCAGGTTCGAATCCCCATCACACCAAACATGCTCATCCTTCCAGCCATGGATGCATTATAATGTCACAGTCAATCCAACTATTCGTTGGTAAATGAGTAGCCCAAGAGTTGGCAGTGGGTAGTAATGACTAGCTGCCTTGCCTCTAATCTTACACACCAAAATTAGGGACAGCTAGCAAAGATAGCCCTGGTGTCGCTTTGTGTGAAATTCAAAATAAACCAAATTCTATACAGTGATTATTGTTTTACAGTTCTAGTGCTCTCACTCAAAACACTATAGCCAGGACAAACAAAATAAAAACTAAATAAATAATAACGAATTACTGACGTTAAATAAATAATAATGATTTATTAATCCTTTACCTAATTCTGATTTGTAAACAAGTTAAATGTATTTTGATATAAATTACGCTTCATCATATTTAATTTACTTCACAACACAATATTTGTTGTTCATGCAGCTTGTTAATAAAGATAGCGTTTCAATCACTACTGTGTTTTGTCTGCCATATCTCAGTCGACCTCATGAGAACTGGGATTATACGGAGGGCCTCATCGGAACTGGATATGGCAGATGCAGCGTGGTTTACGTACTATTACAAATTCTTCATTACTTTCAATAAAAGGTGCTTAGAAATAGCTACTAATGACGTTTTCGATGTTTTGAGCCAATCGAGGGCTGGATGACGGGCAGTCACTATCCTTATGTTGAACTACAACTTTAAAGTTCCAAGCATAGTTCAACTTCTAAGACTACTTTTGGATAATCAACAGGTCGTTCAAACTAAAACAAATTTTCCATATAAACACACCTGGCCGCAGATGACCAACAGTATCGGCTATACTGCCTCTTTTCACCTTTTCTATCATAGCACCAACGCGTCCCGACTCAAAGAATTTTCCTCCCACCACTTTTAGGCCAAGGATAGATGCACTTGAAACGCTGCCAACGCCCTCTTTCAAAGTCTTCTTCAAAATCATATGTCCTATCATTTTTGTCCCGTCAGTAGACGGTTGCCAGGATACAGGATGCTAAGTTAATAATAAAAATAATTACTTTTAAAGCATTTTAGATCACTTCTCTTTGGAAATGAAATTGGCCATTTTTAACCTACTGAAAATTGGAATTATATTTTTTCTATCAAGTTTATAAAGATCTTTTTGTTTTTTCCTTTTTCCAGGATTTAAAAATCATATATGCAAATATGTTCTAGATATCAAAGCAACTCTTTTTACTTTTTAAATAAATAATGAGTTTTTCTTTGCTTTATCAGTTGTTTTCAAACTTATGATTCCTGATATGCAATTTCAATTAATTTAAAATTAATTTACAGCTTGAAGCTAAAAATTATAAAATTATTTTAACAAGTCAACTTATGACAAACTAAAAAAATGATTAAATTCAATTGTTAATTTTGACTGGTAGATTAAAAAATATATTATCAATAAAGAACGTATAATTAATATAAACACATAATTATGACAACACTAAGTTTCTGAAAACATATTTTACGAACACTAGATGCACGTTTTTTATCCCTACTTAGCAAGAATCCTAAAGAATTTCAGTGTTTTAGAGGTTGTACAAGTGTATTACAAAGCAAAGACACAAAAAGAGCTCTTACGATAGTTTGTTCGCGAAGAAGAAACTTCACGTTAATAGGTAAACTTACACATGCTGGTTCAGGACGAATTTTCACACGTCGTGCAGAAAAAGCGTGTTGCATTAGATCACGTGTAGCCCGTGCAGAAAGAAACAATGAAAGTAACATGCAACAAAGCAGTGGCATAAACATGCTAGACATGCTATAATCGATTACAACAATCTGAATTTTTGTTATCTTCAGATAATTATTTTAACTGAAAAAAATTATTCGTAGAATAAATTACTCATGTTTAAATGATATATATATTTAAATATTTAAAAACACATTTTAACCTTTAAATTTAAAAATAAAAACTTTTGAAATCAACTTGTTCTAACAGATTAACTGTTTCAAGTTTGGGGTCAAATATATATTACTAACTCAGTGTTGAAGACTGTTCAGTATATTATTTTATATTATTAAATCTGGAAACACCTGTAGACAATGCGTTTTCTAAGAGTACATACTGTGATCTTACCTACGAAGTAAGTGTACTTAATTGTGTTGAATACAAAAGTTAGATATGTTACAAATGTATAGGTATATTTCCACGAGGGTTTTAAAACTATATCATTTTTGAGTTGATTCCTGCTTTCCTTACAGCCTTAAAGGCCAGCTCTGAACAAACTGTTTGCGTTACTTTGTATTATTTAAATTTCCAAGATAAGAGAATTACAATTAGTCAGGGATATCTACTACCCTAGCGTTTAAATTCAACATTAAACCGTAGTATGTTAACTACATACTTTTTTTGCTTAGGGATCAAATGAACATTTTTTAAAATTCTTATATGCTCTTAGACTAACATTACTGTAAAGTTGTTGACAAACTAAATATATATATATATATTATTCACACAAAGTAACGCTTCTCTCAGGTTGCTAACAGACATAATCTATGCAGTAAAAACGCTACTATTAAAGTCATATGTAAATATATAAATTAGTATAAAGTGAAAAAGTTATTTGTATCCCAAGACGGCTGGTATGGGTATTAACACTTTTATTATATACATTTTTACTTCATGTAGCGGCCCGGCATGGCCTAGCGCGTAAGGCGTGCGACTCGTAATCCGAGGGTCGCGGGTTCGCGCCCGAGTCGCGCTAAACATGCTCGCCCTCCCAGCCGTGGGGGTGTATAATGTGACGGTCAATCCCACTATTCGTTGGTAAAAGAGTAGCCCAAGAGTTGGCGGTGGGTGGTGATGACTAGCTGCCTTCCTCTAGTCTTACACTGCTAAATTAGGGACGGCTAGCACAGATAGCCCTCGAGTAGCTTTGTGCGAAATTCCCAAACAAACAAACAAACTTCATGTAGGCTTCTCGTCATC
The DNA here is from genome assembly GCF_004210375.1 of Tachypleus tridentatus. NCBI lineage: Eukaryota > Metazoa > Arthropoda > Merostomata > Xiphosura > Limulidae > Tachypleus > Tachypleus tridentatus. Next base: position 98,006,919 of record NC_134836.1, read on the forward strand.
AAGAAAAAGTGATTTGTCACCTGATGTAGGTTTAAAGCGAACACTGTTCATGTATTACAGCCTTCATTAGGGTAATAAAAGTTTAAGCTCTAAAACGTACTGTTTTACATCTGTTATCGATTATTGAACAAAACTGTTCTTAATCTAAAAACATTTATCAACTGCTTTTAGTAAAAACAGCAAAAAAAAAAAAAACATTCTTGATCAACAAATACATTTTCGCGCCTTTTATTTGATATTTTTTCATAAAAATTCCTTTTTCAATGAGAAGCCTCCAGCTAACGTGATTTAGTAATTTCAAATGACAGCTTCTCAGAACTTAGTTTCAATAAAATTGTTTACTAAGTTGTAAACCAAAAGTTCCAGTTAGTGGACCATTTCTGTCATTTTTAACGTATGTTACGAAATTATTTAAAATAGGAGATTTATTATATAAAGCTTGTACATAGGTTATAATATTCTCCAAACAATAATTGGTATGTGATACTCAGGGTAAGGTTGTGACGTCTGTGGCAAACTATGTGTGCCATGAAGCATCGAACCAACGTATAGCCAAACAAACCAATCGTAGCATAAGATTTAGAGATGGTTTCAATAGGAAACGAATAAAACTTTATTGCAAGTTTAACATAGTAACAAATGTTCAACGATTCCATAATATTTTCTTTTCATAAGGTACTGCAAAACCTGGTCGAAAAGATGTACATTTATGTCTGTATTAAGCTTGCAACAAAATGTCTTCTTTACTCATTCAAGACGTCTCTATTAACCTCAAAGTGACTTCACCGAATCGGAATTCAATCATAACACATTTTTCAATCACTTGATGCAGAATAAAATTTTGGCGGCTCATTGAATCAATCAGTTGTAATCATATCGATAGGTTGCCAACAGGGTCACGATGTATCGACTTAAAATATTACGAACATGTATCTCGGAACTGCTGGTATAGGTATTAACACTTTTACTGATAAGCAGAGAACAAGGTTTCGACCTTCCAAGGTCGTTTTTAGGTTAACAAAGAGAGAATTTGCATCTGACCTTTGCCAGGTATAAGTCTCAGGACCAAGAGTATAAAGGGGTACGGGATCGTAAGGTGGGGTTGCAGTTGGATGTTAGGTTATTAATTAGTATAGGTATGAACATGGGCGTCTGTAAGATAGGGGCAAGGGAGGTACCTGCCTCATCTGGAACTTATGAAGAATTTTTACTTGAATAATTTAATACTTTCTCCCACACGAACAAGCCTGGCGTCTTCATGTGGATTCAAAAAAATGAGTCATTGTAAAACGATTTCGATTGTTTTTTATTGGACAATAAGACGTTTGACACTATTTTTCAGGTCTAGGTCACTGGATCTGACCCGTGGCCTAACTCTATACCCAATATGGAAAACTAGTAAATGTAAAGTAAATCGGTGAAGCAATGAAACATACTGAAAATGTTCTAGATATGGTTGTGGATGTGATAGTTTAAGTTAAACCGTGAGTACAGATCGAATGTAAGAAGATTTTATTGGATGATATTCGATTCGATTTGATATGCCAGCAGAGTCGTAGATTCGTCAGTTTTTTACTGTATAAACAGCGGAACATAAAACAACGGAAACAATAGTATTATCTTCAAAAAGGGGGGTCTCAATCAAATAAATATACAAAAGAATATATAATCATTAGTTTCAACATTCTGTGAAACTAACGTTACAGAAAAGCCTGAAGATGCAGTATTGAAGAAGAGTTAGATGCACGATGCATTACAAGATCATTTCCTTATCGATTATCAAATTAAAAGTGATTCCTGCAATGAAAAGTAAATACGGGAAGAATGGTATAACACCCAGAAAAGTGCCAGCATATAGATTTCATCATATCATATTTTCATTAATATTTAGTTTTTGTTTGTGTGTGTGTATATATATATATATACACATTTTTAAATGTTGTATGAAGCTTCATTTATCAGATCTATCAAAATAAACCTAAATCACTGTTAACCCTCATAGACTCAATACTAAAGGACGCTGGGCTGGTTGGTGTGGCAGATGTTAAAAATGTATCAGAAAATAATATTATTTAAATACAAATGACGAGATTAGACTCCGTAAATAAGCCATAATCAGCCAAGGCTTCGCATCCAAACATAATGATTTACGCTGACTACCATGTTCGCAAGTTGTGAGATTGCCCCCACAAACAGGTCTGCCAAGGAGTGGAAGGAGCAACTGCCTAGGGTCCCTGGTGGATAAAACTTGGTTATCCCGTAAAGTTTTGCTTTTTTGTTTTTTTGAATTTCGCGCAAAGCTACACGAGGGCTATCTGCGCTAGCCGTCCCTAATTTAGCAGTGTAAGACAAGAGAGAAGGCAGCTAGTCATCACTATCCACCGCCATCTCTTGGGCTACTCTTTTACCAACGAATAGTGAAATTGACCGTCACATTATAACGCCCCCACGGTTGAAAGATCGAGGATGTTTGGTGCGGCGGGGATTTGAACCTGTGACCCTCAGATTATGAGTCAAACGCCTTAACCCACCTGGCGATGCCGGGCCTATCCCGTAAAGCACTTTCTTACGTTTATATAGTAAACTAAAAACGGCTGCTGCTATAATTCTGTTTTCATTATGGGCTCATTGCTGTACTAGTTTAGGATATTTCAAACAAGTTCTTAAATTTTCTTTAAAATAGAAAGAGAGAGTGAGAAAGAAGGCCGGGCAAGGACGTTTGCCCCAGGGCGCGTGCTAGCTCTCGACACTCCTGCCTACCAGGATTAAATATTGCAGGTGTCCATGATTGTGGAAGTTATTATTTTTGTTGTTAAGATTAACAAACGATACGTACTTGAACTCGGGTGATTGTATATATTCTATAAAACTTGATAACAATTGATTGCTATGAAGTATTTTATGAGACTTGGCTACATGCAATGGTTGAACTCACATTTTATACACAATGATAGTACCTAAACACCAAGAGTTTTATGTATTCAGCTCTCAAAAACACAAACAAAAACGAAACTGGATTTATTAGCAACTTTCTACTTATGGGTTTATATCAAGTAATTATCTATTATAACTGCATAATGTAGGCTTACAGTCAATTTTGTTTGTTGTTAATAAAAAAAAACCACAGAATGGGCTATCTGTGGCCCGGCATGGCCTAGCGCGTAAGGCGCGCGACTCGTAATCCGAGGGTCGCGGGTTCGCGCCCGCGTCGCGCTAAACATGCTCGCCCTCCTAGCCGTGGGGGTGTATAATGTGACGGTCAATCCCACTATTCGTTGGTAAAAGAGTAGCCCAAGAGTTGGCGGTGGGTGGTGATGACTAGCTGCCTTCCCTCTAGTCTTACACTGCTAAATTAGGGACGGCTAGCACAGATAGCCCTCGAGTAGCTTTGTGCGAAATTCCCAAACAAACAAAAGACTATCTGTGCTCGGTTTCTAGCGGTATAAGCCTGCAGACCACTGAAAGGCCTACAATCGAATATTCTAACGCTAGTAAATTCAGTTGCAATGTGGATATATTCAAGGTGGGATTTTATTGTATTTAAAAACTACTAAAAATTGTTCAAACAGTAACATGTTTGGAATACTTCTTGACAAATGAACAGAAACTTTAAGACAGAATTTTAGTCCAAAATGCCATCACCTAATTTGAATTTTCTTTGCGAACAAACGAGTGTTGGGAATAGCTATAAGAAAATCATAAGAGTAAAAGTATTAATAAATTCAGGCTAAGTAGAATAAGACTCTTTGTTTTCTTTTTAATGTTTGTGGGAGCAGTATTCGAGTTCCCTTAACAAATAAATTGCATTAGTATTGTAGACTGTGGAGAATAATACATGAAACGTTAAGCGTTGAAATAATCTTGTAACTTCGCAGAAAGGAGGCAACTGAAATGTTTTCTTTGGTTTTTCGATCTAATGTATCTATAATATACGTACTAAAATATCAATCTAATACGCATCTTAACAGTTTGAAAAAAAAAAAGTTCCACTGTTACAGATATCGTTTATTTTTAATTATCAAACTTATTTAAGCCGCGATAGTCAAGTATGTTTTGTTGTTATTATTTTTGTGTGTGTGCGTTCTAGCTATTCTACTTCACTGTATCTTCAAATAAAATTTATAATACATTAATTAACTCACTGAAAGGTTGACAAACTAATTAGAAGGGTTTACTGTGTGAAAACTAAGGGGGATATTCCGAAGTGAAAACTTATACCTTACGACTGTTTTCTTCATTTAGCGTAGCACTGCTACTTGTGTCTATCCCAGAGTCTTTAGTTTCTTGTTCATCCCAAAATTCGTCGGAGTGTTGGCAGCAGGGGGCGCTCTCCCGATTGAAGCGGACAGTTTTCTTGTGGATTCGACTATCGAAACGACTCCTTATATCTTGGTTGTCATAGTAGCAATCAGGATCTCTTTGTAGTTTACAGCTCTTCTTTAGTGCCGAGTTGAGATCACAACAGTGTGATTTGAAACGGAAGTGTGCATGCTCCCCTGTCATAAAATTTGGAGGGTCAAAATCTAAACATTTCTAATCAATTATATTTGTCTACTTGAATATTTTGTGAATTGTGTCTTGCTTTCAACTACAGTGATGCATCACCTACACGTTTTAATCGGCTATTACTTTCCCGTGAGTTGTCTAATGTATAATGAAACTAAGTGCACCTGCAGGTTTATGTAGGTGCGTGTGGTTATCAGTCAGAATTTTATGTATAGGATGTATACACAAACACACACATTATTTATATATAATGTTTTGCATGCTACCAAAATTATGTCAAACTTGAAACATAATATCTGCAGTTATCAACGACCGAAGCTTCAATTTTCTCCCGACTAAATTCTTTGGATTCATGTCCTTATCTATTAAGCAGTAAGCACAGAGTTTGAATTAAAAATAGAAGACAAATATTACCTGTTCTTTAAACAGAGTTCGTTGCCGATAGGTTTTATGTAACTGAGTTGAGGGTCAGCTCATTACTAAAACGTTAGAAATATCCAGATTAATTTTACATAGCAGTAAAACTAAAAAAGTCATAAACTATAGAGAAATCTGCATTGGTGAGGGACAGCGATAGTACAACTTGTCGATACAATAAAGAAATGTAGAAACAAAGAGAAGGTAAACACAGGAGAATTTAAAATGGAAAGAAAGATAGGGATCATAGAAACAAAAATCTAGCAAAAATAGTTTTGGCATAGAGATGAAGAGTACGCCTAAACCAAGGGCTAAAACTCTGACACACAAACACAGAGAAAGATGGGATAAAATACGTAGGAAAAGAAAATCCTACACTTTGAAACAAGGAGATAAAGTTTCAAAAAAGAAACATATAAAAATCTGAAGCAAAAAGGTATGATTCGTGAAAGACAGAGAAAATGGAATACAGATAGACGGTATGAAAAGCGAGACAGAAAGAGACCACAAAATATAAAGGAATAGAAAAGGCAAAGTCTTAAGAGAAAAAAGAATGAAATGTTTAGAACTAAGTAAAAACAGATAAGATACACTCTAAAAAGACAGAAACGTGTAGTATCGGAAAGCCAGAAAAAAATTCAAATCATAAAATTTAGAAAAAGAAAGAAATAAACAAAAAATTCCTAAACATTTATAAGTCCTAATTAACTTCTAGCATAAGTATACTTGTCACTACGCAAATCTCGCTACAGAAACTTGCATTAATTTATATATTATAATGTAAGCGGGGAATATGCGTATTTGACAGCTCTTTATTTTACCTTCTTGTTTAATTATTGTGGTACTTAATACCAATAGCATTGGTTAGTTAAATATCGTAATAGAAGTTTTACTTGAAAATGAAGTGTTAGCCAACACAAAATAGCTATATGAATTATGAATTAATATGCAGCTTTCACCCAGCATATACTGAGTTTTTTTATTATGTATCTCGTATTTTATTTTACTCTTTAACCGAAAAAAACTTAAAAATACATTTGTGACAGGAGAGGAACGAGAGGCCTTGAAATAGGCTTAAGTAATATTCCTATACCAGTGTGTTATTTACTTTAGACTAATTAATTACAATATTTTTTATAGATCCTACCGTTTTCCAAAGATCTAAATTCGGTAAAGAAACACTGTTATATTTCTATCAAATAAAAAAAAGAAACAACAACAGACAAATGTGTGCGCTTGTTACTTACGCTTTGTTAAACGTCATAGATTAAAGGATGGAACTCTAGATACACCAAATGGGAAATTAATTTTGAATGAAAAGTTCTATGAAACATTTAATACCTGTCTGTAAATGAGATAGTACCTAATTCGTTACTATTTGGGTTAATTAATTATAAATGACAGTAGCTTGAAATTCTGTGGTATCACAAAATTAATTAAATAAAGAGAAAATTATATTCCTTACACATTGTGCCCATTAAGTTTGCGTGTGTAAAGTGATATTTGCCGAATATTTTCTTTCGTAAAATCAAATGTTGAGAAAAAACAGGTTTCTTCCCCTATACATTGAAAAGGAAATATCAGGTAGTTTGATATTTTTTATAGGTTTAACACATTAATTTATCATAAATCACATTATTTCAATGTTCTTTAAATTTTGTAAACAATTTCCTAACAGAAGTCTTAAAGCAAGAACAATGACAAATAACGGCTTTGTTTCGTCGCAAACATAAACACATAACGAAGCCATGTTCAGAACAGCTAATCAAGAAGCCGAGTTAAGTGGAAAGCAATAGCAGTTAGAGGACATCCACGCATGCTCACAAAGTAATTGTGAAAACTCCAAAAAAAATAACGTTCTGTTAGTGCTAGAACAAGAGATTGGGTGCATAAAATTGAATAAATTTGGGGCGAGCCCTTGAAAATAAAAAACACACACCAGGGGGATAGATAAAGAATTAGACTTTGCTTTATGAAAGCCTCACCGCTAAAAAGTTTTTTATTTTGGCATCTAGTATTTCTTCTCGCTTCCATGTTTGACTCAGTACTTCTGTTTCTCCTAGTTATTAAAGAATAAACAAACAAATCCATAAATAGTATAGAAATAAGTTACTTATCACAGAATTAATTTTTTATTCATATACTTCTCTGAGATCTCCTTAGAACAACAGCAAAGCATCCTGATTAGGGTTTGTAACAACTGCAGCATTAACAATGTTAGACAATTCACCACTGGATGGAACTGTTGGTATGAGGCGACGCAGATGACACTAAGGATCTTCAAAAAAATTACATACACAGTTACATTATAGAAACTTACCTAGATCAAATCTTGTTGTTGTTTAAAAGGCAAGCTGAATTTCTGATTTTGCACTACAACAGTACACATCGGTCAAACTTTATTATCACAAGACCTTTGCATGCGGTTTTAAAGTTATGCGAAGTGATACAAGAAAATAAACAACTGGGATGAATTAAAATAATAGTATTATACTGCAGTGAAAATATGTTGTTGTTTAAATTTGTATCATTTTTCTCTATTACTAAAGTGTGGGAAGTAAAGCCTATTAGTATTAAATGTTTTGAAAGTTGGAAGATTAATATAAAAACTCATCGGAAAGGTAATTGATTTATCAATCAATTCATTATTAAGTAATTAAGAACCTAAAGCTTTTAACTAGCTCTAGAGGCAAAAAGTCCATAGCTAAAATAACACATTTTTATACGTTGTACTAACTGGCATTTCCTTTAAGAAAGCAATGGCACACTGCTTGATTTTCCAGTTGCAATATATTACAGGAACCCAAGGGATCATAGCACATTTCAAGAACGCCGTTCTTTGAATTTTTTGTTCCTTTCTACTCCCACTATTAACTACACTACTTATTTTTAAAGGCTAAAGCCCGCTGAAGGTTTTATCAAGCTGGTAAGTGGTCTGTTTTAGATTCAAAAGCGTAGAAAAGCAAGACAAGGGTTTCTACCTCCCAGGATCTTTCCTGTGGAAAAATACTAAAATAGTCTTAACTTTAACAGTAGGTACACATGCTACAGTAAGTCTCCCTTTATACTTAAAAACATAAAACCTCTTAAGGAAGACAAACTCCAATGTTCTACACGGTAGGAACAAAAAATATTCATAATAATGTTCTGTTGTCAGAATAGTAGAAGTGTTATAAAAAAACTTTAAAAAAGCAATAAAATGTATGACTAATTTCTAGATTATTTGTAATTATTTTTATATAAAGTTAATAAGTTAGTAACATTTTGTAAGCACGTGTTTTACCAGCAATGCTTGTAACAATGACAAATTACAGAGTGGCCTGTATGTCCCTACCCATCCATATGTTATTATGTTATATTCAATAATACTAATGATGAGTTGAAGGCAGCTGTTACCGCGGCATTTGAACAATAACCCCTGCTGTGTTGAGGAAAATGTCTCACAGAACATGGCGTCGCATAATATTATGCAGCGAGAATGAGGGACACCACACAGATACACTGGATACATAAGATATATGGATGGGTAGGGACTTACGGGCTACCCTGTATATTATTTATAAATGTGAAGGTCACACTTCTACAACATTTACAAGATGATAATTCTCCAATTTAATTTTGTTGTTACCCACAAAACTGGCTCTCTCTGCTACGCCCATTACAAAATCAACCCAGTTTTTAGTCCTCAGACGTACGAACCGCTAACCCAATTTGGGGATAATTCCCATTTTAATTATTTCATATTAAAAAAAATATATATATATTGCTTTGTTGAATCAGTTAGCAACTACGCTACAGAGGATGGAATACCGCATTACTGATATATCACATTTTACAGAAAATAAACGTTAATAGGGCTATTACTCATCACTATCAGTTGGTGAAACACTTTTTAGTAACCACAATGCATTAACAGTTACAGGCCGTTAAGAAATATCCATTATTTATTTAGTAATAGCAAGATTAAAACGAAAACGATGACGTCATAGATTTGCTACTCACAGGTATGTTCTAATTTTTCTTTTCTTTTTTCGTTCAATGCCCATTTGATGTGGCAGAAACTGATTTATAGAAAAGGGGAGAATATATGTGACAAAGCACACACAGCCAGTGACTCTTCACCACGCGATCTTATCTGTTGCAGATCACAGACACTGAAGAAAGATACGATTTTATCCCACATACAGCGCTGACTATCAAAGACCTCTGCTACTACCAATCTCGTTAGTATTTCTTCAGTAGTTATTTTGTCTCTCAGAGAGAAATTTAACAAGTTTATATTGTTTTGATCCCTAATACTTATCATAAATAATATTTGAACATACACGTCTGTCTGCGTTTAGAAAACCACCAACATTAGTTTCTATGAAATATGTGGGTGTTAAAAAAATGTGTAATGTATGTATGAGTCGGTTGTTAGTTAGATGATTATAAGCAATGAAATCACAAGGAATTAATGTTTATCACCTCTTTAAAAAACTTTTTATATGTGTGTTACACGCAAGTAAGTCAGAATTCACGAGAAAATGTATGCTGTAGATTATGAGTAAATATATATTATATATCCCAAAATACTGTTTTCTTTTCTTAAAGCATCATGAGATCTAAAGAATGAGTCCCTTATAGAAAAAACGTAGCATATGTATACGTATATTAAACTTCAGGAATACTCTGCCCAAACAATCTATCAAAAATACATTAAACTTAGTGAAAACATCAAAACATTTCTGTTAATTATTCAAAATTTGAAAAATAAAGCTTAAACTTTGCTGGCAAAGCTTGTTTAACATTATCGTGAATGGAAATATAATATTAATTACGAATATTATACTTTGAACCATTCTCATTTAAAAATGTGAGATCACACATCATTATTTCAAATATGTGAAGGCTGGTCGAAAAAGAAAAACTTTACCCTTTTCACTGACACTCTCACTTTCTATGTCTTGCTCTTCACAACTAGAGTACTCTGGTGTCGACCTAATCTCGTCATCAGAGCTGCTAAGTGATCTTTGTCGTTGTTTCTTACCACGTTTGTGTTTGTGAGGTTTAGGTGGAGGTGGCCTGACGCATTCTGATTGGTCAGAACTCAAGGAGTCATTGCGAACGACTGATTCAATTTTACGTCGATTATTATTATTATTAGAGCGCCCCCTAGAATCAGTCGTTGCTACTGAAGCCGAACTAGGATCTAGGTGATTTCTCCTGATTATATATTCGGGCCGAGCCCGACTTTCGAGATCACTAGGGCGCACGACAGGCTTCACAACATAATGCTCCCGTTCGGAACTACTCGGAAGCTTTTGTCTGTACGAGGAATCACGTTTGTCATCAGGGTGAACGTGTCGCACGCCACTCATATCTCTCCGAGAACGATGCTCATGATCACGGTGCCTCTCTTGAGGCTCACGCTCATAATTTTGATTAACATTTTCACGTGAAGGCCTTCGCTCTTCGAACGAGCGTCGTTCACGTGAAGGTCTTCGTTCATCGTAAGAGCGTGACCTTTCAGCCGACGGCTCACGCACGCGGATTCGATCGTCTTGACCTCTTTCAATGTTCTGATCTCTAGAAATTTCCCTCAAACGGATATCATCTCGAGTTATTTGTTCGTCCCTCCTAAGTTCTCGGCTTCCCTTTCTTTCTTCTCTTTTCCTCTCACTTGAGATCTCTCTCGTTCTTTCACGAGATCTTTCTCTTGTTCTTTCACTTTCGAAATCTTGTTCTCCACGTTCACGTTCTTGTCTTGTAGGTGGCTCTGGAGAGTGCTCTCTCGAACGAGCACCTTCTTTATGCAAGTGGCGTCCTCTATCACTTCCCTCTCGATGGTGTCTGGAATCATCTTCGTGAAATGATCTCCTTTTTCGGGATTCTCCCTGTGAGGGACTTTTGTCTGAACCTCCTCGTCCTCTCTCTAAAGAAGGTTTGTCCGCCACTTTATAAGAATATTCAGAGGAAGGACGACCCTCCTGGGAGAACTGCCGTTTTAAATCTCTACCCTGAGAACTGCCCATACGCTGTAGTGACCCTCGACGGCTACTAGGAAGAGACTGCCCACCACCAGGATGAGTTAATATAGGTTGAAGGATGTTTTCCTTTTCAGAACTATGACCTCGCTCTAGCCTCATACGTCTATCGGACGAAGGAGTTAGTTCTGATTTTATTGGCGTGGATTCCTCTCCTGACCCCTGATCTAAGCTCCCCTCTTTACTCCCCAAGTTTCCATGCATCCAAGTTCCTGTCTTAATCAAGAGCTCTTGTTTCTTTCTGCACAGAATGCACACCCAAATAACCTGAAACAAACAAAAAAAAAATTTAAATAACTTATTTGTACGTAGAAAAATACGAAGTTTTATTATATTGTTTAATGGTAGCGTACTATCACACTTTAACGACTTGTGATGAAACAAAATTATGCTATAATGTCTTGAAGGTATAAGAAACGTGTGTGTATAAACGTATATAAATTGCTAAGAATATCTAAAAAAGTAGGAACCACTCAATGGCAGAGATCACCATTTATCAGATTTAACTGATATGCAAAACTTAAGGTATGCATGGAAATTAAGAGCAATATGGAAGCTTAAGCATGCATTAATCAACATCTACAATCACCATTCACTATATGTGGCTAGTACTAGAAAGTTAGTTGCTTGTAAAAAACAGAAAAGTTTAAATACAAGAAGATAATTTAATAACACTGCACAACAAATTTTTTGCTTCTTGAACACTGTTGGATGTTCCTTATAGATTTTTGGCTGCTGATCACGAAAATCACATCCAAATTTGTCCATCACGTACCGTTTCATCGAAATCTTCAGTTTCACCAGGGCATTGCTACAATGGAAAAATGATATCAGGGCAACTAGAATCCGTCAGTGCTTGCTGACTACTGTTGGACACTGCATTGTGATGCACTGGACATTGAATACAAATGAAATTCAGGAGCAAAACACTTTTAATTATGTTGAACTTAATAGCATATTAGATATATAAATGCAATTAAATACGTTATTTCAGTAAACAGTTAACTGTCTACTTCTCAGAGTTCCTATGTGATGAAGCAAAACCAAAACTATATTTGTGCATACCCACCAGGCACCTGTCACAATCAGCAAAAACTTTTCAGAAAGCAAAAATTTTCAAAAAAATTGTTGTGCAGTGTAATCTAATCGAAGATCACTAGAGTTCATAAGCGAAACTGGTTTTCTGAAATTGGCATGTCAGCCCCAGAATGGATAGATATCTGTGAGGAAAACATAATCAAACATCTGGCCCAAGGTTTGTAAACACTCCTAGTACTATTCGATGATAGACAATTATAATTTGCTCTACAAATTTCAACAACATGGTATATTATATCGCCTTCTATTTTAGTGCTCCCCAGTGGTATATCAGTATGTGTGTTGAGTTCCAATGTTAGAAACTGGGTTTTGAATCTCGTGGTGAGCAAAATACAGATAGCCTACTGTGTAGTTTAATTACAAGCAATCAATCTACCTCAGCAACCTGCTGCTCAGATATACACATGGGTTTTATGTAATCACAATTTATTTAACATGCCTGCATTAGCTGAGCAGTGTTACCTTCACACTATAACACAAAATGAAAATAATTTATTTTACCTATGAAAAAACATTTTTACAGTAACATTTTATTATCTGCTATTATATATTTCAAAATATGTTAATAAATCATACAGTAAAAGCCAATATGATTAACTTTTATAACTGAAAAGTTTTAATTAATAAGAAACTGTTTTGGTTTATCACAAGTTCTGTAACATAAGTAAATGTACAATTATAAATTGTACTTGTAAAGCTTGAAAAGGGTTAATGTATGGCACACCAGAGCTTCAAAGTATAGATCTCATTTCTGCTGCAGTGGGATGTCAACTATTAACCCTCACATTCAGAGCCCTAGCATGCTAACCACTAGGTCAAACATAACCAAAGGGAAAAATATATGTGTAAGCAACTCTCTTAACAGATATTTTGTTAATGTCTGTTCAACTTTGATTTAAAATAGAGCACTTCCACCATAGGTAAAACATAAGTGGATAACCTGTGGTATAATATTAGAAAGTAAATGTTCAAGGAGCTTGTGTAAGTAATTAAAAATATATTAAAATACTCAAACAATCAACATTGTTTAGTACACAACTAAAAATCATTATTCTAAAACTAATCAATGGCTGTCAAGGGCAAGTTGCATGTGTCGATGTGAAATTACTTCATTCTTGCCTCCCATTAGTACAGCATCAAGTCTGAAGATATAAAACACTAGAAACCTGGTTTTGATGCATATGGTGGGCAGAACACAGATAGCCCCTTGTGTAGCTTTATGCTTAACTTCTAAAGAAACTTCATCATTAGGAGTGTGAAACACAAATACTGTGAAACCATATAAATACTTAAAACAGATCATGCCATTCCACATACTTAGTGATTTTTTTAGCTCCTTCATCTTTAGGTAACTTAATAAGAAATAGAAAAATAATTAACAAATCAAGTATTGTGTTAACTGATAAACAAAGGGATGTGCTTAACAAGGGGATGAGATTTGCTTGTGAACTCAAACATTTCTAAACAGAACAGTTTACTACAAAAGTGTAAACAGATTTGAGAAAAATTAAGTACATTAACAAAACTGATGTCATTGAAGCTCAGTGTAAAGAATTAGTAAGTAATTTTAAAGTTGATTTGAATAAAACTAAAAATGTACAGGATTTAAAGTTGTTATATAATTTGTATATTGTAATTTGTAGAGGTGACAAAAGAGGTCAACCTTTTTAATAAGCTTCACAAGTTAATTAAAAAAAAGTTAGAGCCTGTATAAGGAATTCCTCAATAGAAAAGATATTTGGTTCTGAATAGTTTTTTAAACTTTGTTTTATCTTAATTTCCTTTTATGAATATTACTATATTTACTTTAATTTTAACTTTTTACCAGATGTTTGGCTCAGGTAGCCTAGCTGCTTTGTGTCATAAAACATCAAACCAAACAACCAACTTAACCATTAAAAAAATTCTATAGAATTTGTTGAACAAACAAGTACGATAAATCTTGATAATGTTGATATAGTTGTGTCTTTTGATAATGTATCACTGGTCACAAAAACACCAATTGATGAAGCTATTAATTATGCTGAAGACAAAATCATGAGTGAAAAATGTTCCAGTCATTGAAATTTTAGATATGATAAATTTAGCAAAAATCATGTGCAAAGAATTCAGTTTAATAATAAGATCTGCAAACTGTTCAAATGTCCAGCTATGGGTTCTCCATTATTGTTGTGTGATCTTTACATGGATAGCCTTGAAACTGATGCTTTACAGAATATTAAACTTAACCCTTTCGGCACTGAATAACAACTTTTTAATGTTTGGTATGGCACTGAATATATATGTTTGATACTTAAACTAATTACAGTATTAGTACAAAAAGACTAATATCTCAGCAATAACTCAACAAAAGTCCCTAAAATATTCAGTGATTGTACTCAATACTATATATGTTAAATTTAATACATACGAGTAACAGGAATAAAGGAAGGTCACCTGCCGAGCTGAGCCTTCAAGTCAACTGTGGTCGCCAACCTCGCCGAAAGGGTTAAACCACAAATATGGGTTTGATATGTTTATATAGTTTCTTGGTGTGGCAGCATGGCAAAGAAAACTTGCTATTTTTAATACTTATTTAAATAGTCTTGAATTCACTAGTCAATTTTCTTATGAAGCTGAAGAAATAACACATTAATGTTTTGGATGTACTGATTAAGAAAAACAAAAACAAGTTAGAAACAACTGTCTATCATAAACTTTTTTTCTGTTATCATGCAACTACACCAGGAATCATGTCATATAAAGTCAGAAAAAATATCAGTTTTTTTTTATTCTTATGTTTATAGATCTTTAAAGTTATGTTCTAATCCAGAAGACCTAGAAATGAACTGTTGTTAATCAAATGTGTAGCAGTAGATAGAGGTTTCTTGCCATTGACACAGATGTGAGAAAATTTAATAGAATCACAAAAGATAGTCAAAAAAGTAAACTACAATCAACATTTGCTAAAATAGATAAAAACAATATGTTGTTTCTACCAAATGCTCCAGGTTTGTCATGTCACATTTTGCATAATTTAAAAAGAAAACAAAAATTTCATTCCCATATATAGACCATTGAATAATATTAGTCAATTTGTTTTTCTAATGTAGAAAATGTGTGTATATATATATATATATATATATATATATGTAGTTGAATGTGAATGTGGGTGTGTATATGTATTGGTAAAAATATAAAAAAATTAAAATTTAGAATAAATTAACATAAGAGAAATGTTAAAAACAAAAGTGAAAACTCTGCACTAGCTGAACATATAAATTATGGTGGTCATGTCATCCAGTAGGAAACAAGTTATTTTGGCTCAATTGAATAAGATGATGGTTAGAAATATTAGAGAAATGCAGAAATAATGAAATAAAAATAATTATTTCCAGAAAGGGGACCAAAGGCCACCTCGAGGAGTTGTCTGTTTTAACCACTTGTACTACTTTACAGTAATGTGTTGTCACATAAGGAATGCAAAATGTTGTAGTTTGTTCAACCCTGATGTCAGTAAATGTGCATATACCATGAATTATGAGAGAAAATAAAATATACATTATGCAGGCTACAATACAACATGACACACAAACTTGAAAAGCAAGAAATTATAATGTCTCTCATTCCTAATTTTGGTTTTATTTACTCTTGAAACAGAAATCTTTGGAGAAGCTGTGGAAGTGCATCTGTAACTTAAATAAGAGTGAGAAGTTGAAAAAATCAGGAAATATGTAAATGGCACGATCTTTTTACATGTATCTATATTTAACAGTCACATGACTAATGTTTTTTTTGTATTTATGTGGTTGCACACTATTTATTTTTCACACATTTGAGGATAACTCGAATCAAGGTTAAAACATAGCAGTGCTCTCTAAGAATGTTTGCCAGTCTGTGTACTAAACAACTTTACTCGATTAAGTATTTTGATAAATTGCAACCTGTAGTATAATTTAGTTTAATTAGCTAAATACATCTGAGTTTTATTCTTACTGTATAAAGTCACTTTTTTACAACACTTTAATAAACAATCTGATATTTAGATACTTTATAAAGAATCATTTATAAAGTATAATATTGTATAATTTCTAAGCTACCATGAATAATATGGTTATAATGAGAGTTTGAGAAATCACTATTTGTACACTGACAAGCTAAGTTATTTTATTACTAAAGTTTCAGTTATTAACTAAAGTTGTAAGTTGGAGATCCAATACAAATTATTTATAACTATTTATTACACATGAAAAAACTTTATAGATTAACATTAAATAACTGATAATTTTATTTTATTCAGATTTGTATTTAAAATTCATATTAATATAGGATTTATTATTCTGTTTAATAGTGTTTTCACTTTTAATCTGAGTTTAATAACACTGAAAGCTGAGCATTTTGCATATATATTTGTAAAAGATATTTTATGAAAAATTTAGCTAAGGAGCATATTTAGACCAGTGGTTTCCAAACTGTGTGATGACAGACTTGTGTGTTTCATCAAGTTCATAAGAATGTTTAACCAAATGAAGAATAATAAAGGCCATAAAAAATCTGAAAAAAAAGTTGCATGTAATAGCGAGGGTGTCACAAAAACTAAAATAGGAGAGTTAGGGTGTTGTCAGTGAAAGGAGTTTGAGAACCTCTGCTTTAGATACACTTAGTTCCCTTAATAGTTTAAACAGAGATTTATGGATGTGAGGTTCAGTGTATTTTATAAACAGACCATTTATATTTAATTTAGATTTTTTTTATTATACCCTTATTTCAGTTGTCTTATTTGCTTTATGCCTAATTGTTTCAAGTTAAAAAAATTATCCAACCTAGAAAAATGTTGTTAGGTTGCTTTCCGCATTTTTATGCTTCTTACTTTGCCAGCTTTCACAGCTATTTATTCTAACATTGGATATCTTGCATTTTTCTCCAGGTTTTCTTCCCTACAAAGCATTTTCTTTATTTATTTATTAATTAAAAATTTTATGATTACTTCTCAATTTATTTCAGTAGAATGCAAAACAACTTTATCCTCACAATTTGTAATTTTCTATGTTGCAAGGTAACTTCATCTCTCACAGTTTGTACATTATTTGAACGAAAGGTAATTTCATCACCACAACTCGTTCTTTATTTAAACAAAGGATGACTCTATTTCAACACCACCTAACTTAATTAAAATTGTCATTAGCTATTTTTCACTAATTTAAATGCAGGTATCAGTTAAAAGTCGTGTGATGTTAAGCTGAAGTATGTTCATAAGAGTAGCCTTAGAATATCTAGAAAGTTCACAATAAAAATGGTCTCTGTCAACTAGGTAATATCGTCTAATAGTTATACTTGGATACAACTGTGTAAATATGAGCCATCAGTTAGATGAGTTCATCTGAGTAGTGAATAAGAATTCAGAAAAGTTATTAAGTGAATGTGTACATTCATTGTACTCTATTAGGTTAATCAGTTGGTTAGCAAAGACATTCTGTTGAATTTGTTTCTTTGATTGAATATTTTCAGTTCTGTGGTGTGTTTTGCATACCAGAAGCTAAATACTAAAGATCATGTTTGTTAATACTATAGGAACAAGAATGATAATACTGTATTATTTCATTTTGTAGCTTTGTATGTATGTATGGTCAGATAACTCCTCCAACAATTCTGAAGCTAGCAGGACTAAACTTATCAGGTGCGGCTCAGTAAGTATCCTAGTCTGTATGCTGTAGCTTCCTACAAAGGGGCTTGAAACACCCTGAAAGGTCACTCAATTCCAAGTGTAGGATTTTAGGATCACTGTATCCAAATCTGGCATCATATTGTATGTTCCTTGGCTTCCCTTGATGTTCCAGAAAAAATAATGTTTAAAACTGGGTTCCTATCCCCACTCACAAGTTAGTGGGACCAAACTTGTAACGTAATCAGGCACCAATGCAGATGTTTTAATGGTTTCTTGTTAGGGCACTGACACTTCTTGTGATAGCTACAGAAGTAATCAGAGATAATAAAGAAGTTGATCAGTATGTTGGAGATTGTAATGTGAATCATGAAGAGGCTTTGAACCCCATCAGCAAAGTGTGGGTATTTCATGCTAGTAATTAGAACAATAGATATTTTTTTGAAAATGACACCAGTAATAAAATAAAATAACTGATAATAAAACATTGTACAATATTTATTTAGTGAATTCAGCAGTATTGTTTAATACTAATCTGTTGGTGGACATCAAATAGAAAAGACTCCAATCATATATTCTAATAATTCAAGACTGCATATTGACATTTTAGGGTACGATTTTGTAGTACCTTATGAATAAGTATTCAAATGTTTTAGAGTTGGTATTTCAACATGCTAACATAAAAGGAATAACATAATGATACTTATGTAATGATACTGTACCACTACTTTAAGATATGATTGGTTGGTTGGTTGATTTAGTGTTTGATGGCACAAAGCAGCTAGGCTTATCAGCATCAAATATCTGGTAAAAAGTTAATATTAAAGTAAATTTAGTAAAACAACACAAAGTTTAAAAAAACAACATAAAGAGCATAAAACCAATGTTTAAAGTTAGTCTGCTGCAGTACGAGAAAATCTACAGTAATACAAGTTGTAAAGGGCTTTCTGTAGCATAATTGTAATTATCATAACTCGCCAGGAATACTAACAAGCAAGTACAAAAACCACCGTCAGTCACCTGAAGTTGGCCTTTCCATTCCTGGTTCTGATTTATTTGATGTTATGGCCATTGTCAAAAAGTAAGTAATAAAAGTTTCAAAAGACTTGTAGCAAAATTTTAATAACTCACAAGGATGACTAACGGGTAGTTCAAATAGTAGCATTAGTCACCTGAAGTTGGAATTTCCAGTCTTGGTTTTGAGTTATTTAATGTTACAGCCATTTTCTAATTTCAAATCGAACTAGATGTGCTTTGATTCTTAAAAGGGAATCACAGTAAAAAGGTCTGATGTATAAATTAAAAAACTTAAATGACACTAAAGAGATTGATGGCCTTTAAAAAACTAAAAACATTACCAAGGTGAACAGTGTCACCATCACCAATAACACTGTCTAGCGTTATGTACAAACCTTGGGACAGAACATGTTTAAAATGGTGCCATCGTTGAGAGTCATAATGATGGCAAAAAAATAAAATGTGGCTTATTGTGACCTGAGTGTTACACAGATTACACACTTGTGCATCAGTTCCAGATAAAAGAAAATGATGAGTTAAAAAATTGTGACCAATGCGTAGTCTACTTAGAACAACTTCCTCTTTCCGATCATTATGAAAGCAAGATGGCCAAAGTCCAATACAGGGTTTTATGTGGAAAAGCTTGTTTTTGTGTTGCTTACTCCAAGTCAACTGCCAGCTGGCACAGAGCTGAGACTTGAATACAGGACCATAGTTCATGTATGGAACAGGCACAGTGGTGATAGTGCCAGAGTAAATAGATTTAGCTGCAGTGTTGGCAAGCTCATTCCCACAAATACCAACGTGGCCCGGTATCTAGAAAAACTGGATAGAAGTAGATGTTAAAGAGAAATGGGCCAGTCAACTTTGAATATCAGCGAGAACAGGGTGTAAACTGATGCAAAGCGATTCCAGGGCCAGTAGAAAATTAAGCGAGTCAGTATAAATAGTGCAGTTTGAGTACTGCTTAGCTTCTATGGCATACAGTTCAGCAGTGAACACAGAAGCTGTAGAGGGGATTCTGCGTGCACCACCAAACCACAACAAACCATGGCAGAGCCCATGCAGTCACCTGACTTCAAACAATTTGTATAAATAGGAATGGAAGGATAGTTCAAAAGATGTTCAGCAAATAACAAACAGCATTTCCAATCAGGAGTGTCTACTTTTCTCAAATGACTTAAACATAGGTCACAATTGATGACTGTAAGAAGCCATGGTGGGATGGGCTGATCAGTGGATACAGCAATGCTATCCAAAGACAGACCAAATTTATCTAACTGCGCCTGGATACGAAAGCCAAAGAAGCAATGGCAGACCCTCTAGTTTGAAAAAGCATGGCCCACCAAGGATGGAAAACACAACCCTAGGTGGGATGCTTTGGTAAGGAATGAAGTTTCGAAGCATATAGTAAAGACAGTTGCAAATGACGGAGGTGCAAAGAAGGTTCATGAGACTATGTACAAGCTCTAAACTGGAGAAGTGCAGAAAGCCCAAGTGCAGAGCTGAATTCCTTGATGATGAATGGGGTCCAGCATCTTTAAAGCTGAGGTTCTGGCAGAGCCATAGACCAGTGATCCACAATCGAGTTACAATCGAATAAGAGCACAATATATCTTTAGCATAGAACGTTGATCAGCTACCCAAGTGTTGGATGAGAGGACACAGAGGATGTTCAGTGCTCTTGTACATTTGACCTGTAGCTGCTTGATGTGTGCTATAAAGGTCATCTCACATTCAAAGATAAGCCCCAAGAACATTGTCTCAGAGACCATGGGCAGCACAGCTTCACCAATATGGAGTTCAGGATCAGGTTGAATACTCAGTTGGTAGCAAAAGTGCATGCAAACAGTTTTAGAGTGAGAGAAGTTAAACCCCTTTGCTGCAGTCCACTTCAGCAAATGATTGAGGGCAGTCTGTAGCTGCCACTCAATATACCTCATGTTCGACGACTGACATGAGATGTGAAACTTGTTGACATAGAACCCGTTTGCAACAGTGAGAGGGAGTTGTTCAGTGATGGCATTAACTTTTATACTGAAAAGTGTGACACTGACAACAAAGACCTGAGGGACTCCAAGTTCCTGTAGAAAAGAACAGGAAATTGTCGAACCCACACAAACTTAGAATCTCCTGTTCATTCGAAAATGTTTAATAAAAATGTGCAAATGGCTACACAACCCATATATATATGGAGGTCAAAACGCCATACCTCCATGTTGTATCATAAGTTATCTCAATGTCAAAGACTATTGATACAAGATATTGTCATTTGAGAAAGGCTTCTCTGATTGATGTTTTAAGTCGAATCAGGTGGTCCGTGGTGGAGTGCTGTCGTCTAAACCCACACTGGGTGGGCAAGAGGAGGTTGTTTAATTCGAGGAACCAAACAAGACAAGCATTAACCAGAGACAGCTCGTCAAAGCAATTGGACAGTAGAGTAAAGGAATCTTGGGATCCTTCCCAGGCTTTGAGAAAGGTAGGACAATAGCCTGTCGCCAGGCATCAGGAAAAACATTCTCCTGCCAGATCTGGTTAAAAATAATCAGAGGAATAGCAAGAGAAGCAAAAGAAAGATGGTGCAGCATTTCACAGGTCCAACTGATGTACTGCCTACCTGATGAAGAGCCAGTTTGAGTTCCACCAGTGTAAAGAAATGATTATACTCATAGAGACAATCAGCTCGAAAGGAAAGAGGTGATCACTCTGCCAGAGTTTTGGTGGCTGAAAGATGGAGGAAGAAGCAGAAGTGCTAGATACCCAGCAAAAGTTTTCACCTAGAGTATCGGTGATGCTCTGGGTATCAGCTACTTCCTGGCCATCAGAGAGCAAGATCGAGAGGGAGACAGAATTATACTGCCTACTGACCTTTCAAATCTTGTCCCTTATGACTTTGGAACTGGCAGTAGAAGATATGCTAGTTATGAACTTAATCCAAAATTCCTTCTGGCTTTGACGTCTTACCCATCGAGTATGTGCATGGGCCTGCTGGAAAGCAATGAGACTCGAGAGTGTGGGTTATCTACAGAAAGTATCCCAGGCCTATTTTTGAGCCTTCCATGTCATATGGCAGGCAGGATTCCACCATGGAAGAGGATATAGTGGAATACGTGTTGAGGTTTTAGGAATACATTGAGCAGCTGCTTGTATAATACAGTCAGTTACTGCTGCCACACAGTTGTCTATTGATGGCTTACAGACGATGGCAGGATCAAGTTCTGCGAGAGCAGTGAAAGAGGGCCAGCTTGTGTGATTCAGCTTCCACTGGAGCACACGGGACGGGTGGCATCGACCACAGCCAGTCTCTCTCAAAATTATAGGAAAATGATCACTGCCTCTTGGATTACTGTCAATCCTCCAAGAAAAATGGGAAAAGTAATGAAGGGGAGCAAATTGAGAGATCAATAACAGTAAAAAACTGACTAGGCATG
Organism: Tachypleus tridentatus; assembly: GCF_004210375.1. Lineage (NCBI taxonomy): Eukaryota > Metazoa > Arthropoda > Merostomata > Xiphosura > Limulidae > Tachypleus > Tachypleus tridentatus. Next base: position 98,029,055 of record NC_134836.1, read on the forward strand.
TGGAAATAAGTAGAAGAACCAGTACTGAAAAGAGGAAGGTTGTGATCAGAGAGCATACGCTCTACAGAGCAACCCCTCCTATCAATATCAGCACTTCTCCAGAGGAGATTATGTCCATTACAGTATCCCAGGATTAAAAATGGAGACAGCAACTGTTCAATCAATGTCTAATTGGACATATGTCTATCCAGGCAACAGGTAGAGAGAACAAACAGTGATGGTACGACCCAAGGAAACACAGGTGGCTACAGTCTCCAAGGATGGGGTGGCAAAGACAGGTGGGCACATGCCGATCAACCAGCAGTGCCACCCCTCCATACACTCATCCATCACAAAGCCTGTCATTTCTGTATAAAGAAAACTGCCGAAAGGTGACTGTATCAGCAGGTTTCAGAAATGTTTCCTGTAAGGAGAGACAGACAGTATAGTAGGAAGCAATCAGTGTTTTGTTGCCATCCAGATTAGAACATAAACCTCGACAGTTCCATTGTATCAAGGTGGCCATTTTTATTTAGGTGTAGGCAAATTGGGTGGAGAAACCTTTTGTTTACAACCACGTTTCTTTTCCTTAATGTCCTTATTCGAGGGAAATCTATCGACCTCCATGGATCCTGCCCTGTGTTGATTGGGCAGGTCTTTGCAGTTGGAAGGGGATTCCAGTGACTGAGGACGTGAATGAATGATCGTTCTGCATCTTGGAGTGGGAGAAGAAGATATACCAGAGGAAATGCCTGTACCCAGTACCAAAGGAAGTGGACCTTGGGATTTGTTGGAATGTATATAAGGGAAAGAAATGGGTGTTGAACTTGACACATCAACTTTTTAAACCATGTTTGGAGAACAATTCTTTAGGAGGCACAGAGAGATCTGTCTGCACTCCCACAGTAGCTGTGGAATAAAGTGCAGCAGCATACATCCAAGATGAGGTGGTGGGCAGCAAGTTTTGAGTCTCAGGATAATGTTATGAATCATTTTCAAATGCTGTACCTATTTTTCTTCCAACCATTTAGGGAAACAACAAAAGTAGGATGGGTGAGAGCAATTGCAATTGACACAATGAGGGTCTGTTTCACACTCATAGGCATCATGGTCCTTGTCACCACAACGAGCATACGTCAAGGAACCATGACATGATGTCTTTGAGTGACAGAACCACTGACACTGGAAACATCAGAGAAGGACTGGAATGTATGACCATACCCTGCAATTAAGATAACCTGCCTTGATGGTGGCAGGTGGATGCGGTGATGTAAATTCAGAACAAGGATATTGGTCAGCATCGTAATTCCATCTTTGCGAGTGGAGATATGCCTCACTGCATAAACTCCTTGAGTGGAGAAACCAGCAAGAATCTCAGACTCGGGGATGTTCTTCAAATCCCTCTCAACAATAACTCCTTGTGATGAATTCAAAGTAGCATGAGGTGTAGCATTAAAAGGGATATCCCCAATTGCCTTTGAATTCAAGAGGAGTTCACTGTGTTGAGATGTGGATTATTCCACCAATATGTCACCAGATCGAAGCCTTTTTAATGACTTTGGAGAGCCAGAAAGTCCCTCTAGTCCCTTCTGAATGAAAAAGAGAGACAATTTCCCTAAACGTTTGTCTGAAAGAAAATGTAGGATAAGAAAATAAGGTACAACAGGTGTTACAGACGTTGAAAATTGCTGCTCAGAATCTTCAAGACTTGGTCGTTTACCTATAGACTGTTTTTTCACTATTTTATTTAAGTGTTTATTTGGAGAATCCATAATAAAAAAAGGGAAATTTTGGTGCCCACTGACCCCAACCACCATGGAGCCCTATGAGGGGATGCACTACAATGTCAAACAAAAACACTGCAACAATGCCATGGTTTTGTAAGCACTATACCGAAACACCAGCATCAGATAGAATGTCCACAACACCTGTTGAGAACATCCAACACACTTACGTACTTGGTTGACCCTAGTCCAAGTGGACCACCTGACTGACCCAAGGAAAGCCGCCCCAAGGCTGCCTGTCTACAGGAATTCAAGGACAAAGTGGTGTGTTAGGGTTGGGCCCCTCAACCACCAGGAACCTCTTCTCCCCTTCACAGGTCGCCATGCACGGCAAACGTGGGCAGATGTTTAGATTCCAGAGAAGGTAAACTGAAAGAACACAAACTTCCCTGGGAGGTCCTCTCACCACATACACGAATCCACACCTAGGGGTTAAGAGCTAAATGTTATTACTTTAAAAATAAGGATGCTGATGCTTAAGATCAGACATATAAATGTATTCTAGAATCATTTGTGCTATGCTATAGAATCGGGCATGTTAACACTTACGGATAAGACAACAAATACTATAGGAACTGTCTTACTAATTCTTTTTTTGATGCTACAATGTAGGATCAAACAAGCTTATATTCCAGAACTATAAATATTAATACTTTAAAGTCTGCCATTTTAATAGCTTAAAATCAGGCATGCTCATGCTTTAGGATCAAGTATAATATTAATACTTTAGGACCATATATGTTAAAACCATGGAAAAAAGCATACTAATAAGTTAGAATAATTAAGTTTAATACTTTGATATCAAGCACACATACTTTGTGGCCAATCATGTTATTTATTTATCAACAGGGATGTCAGTACTCTTGAATCATAAGTATTTGTCAATGAAGATAAGGTATGTTAATATTTAACGGTCAGATAATTAATACCTTAGTCTTTAGAATTAAATATCTCTTTCAACACATTGTTAGTCTATGTGACTGACCATGTGACCTCTTTGCACTCATTTAAAGTCTTGTACGTATTTAAGTATGTAATTAGGCACAAAGCTACACGATAGGATATCTGTTCTCTGCCCACCACAGGTATCGAAACCCTTTCTCTTGTGTTGTGAGTCTGCAGACATACTGCTGTGTGCCACTGGGGAGCAAAATTCTGTACAAGCAAAAGTAGTCAGTAGCAAACATTATGAAGGAAATAATGTAATTTATTATTGCTATGTGAATTGGACTTGACTTTATATTTAACAAATATTACATGACTACAAATTTAAAAATCATGAAAGTTCAGTTTAATAATAGATTTTCTATAATCCAGCTATGTGGATTTCAAAAATAATGTTCATCTTTTTTTCATATCGCTTAAGAATTTTTTACATGTCAGAAAGAAAAAAACTCTTTCTCAGACTACATTATTATTTTATTTTCCACAATGAAAATCAAGAAGAAAGAGACAGGAAATTAAAAAACAAGAATCAATAACAAATAGATAGAAAATTAGAAGAAAAAATAAAAAGTAAAATTAATATCAAGAAGTACGATATGGGGATTTATGACAGGGATTATAAGAAAGAGAAATAATATTTAAAGAAGAATTGAGACAAAACATAAATCTGAAGACAAGATCCATGAAAGAATTGGCAATATTAAGAGGCATTACAGCAACACTGAAAAAACACAGAAAAAAAAAATGGTGAATTACAGAAATGTTATAACAGCAATATCAATAGGTAGAAAAGAACATGAAAGCATAATATTTTGGAAAAGAAGTGGTAAATGTAAAGATCAAAGCAGAAACACTTCCTGCATCTGCCTATGAATTCCAACTTAAACACCATTTACTGTTGAATATGGAATAGAACAACCTAACCAACTTGATTTACACCTTTATCACAATTGTTGTACCATCTGTTACTGCAGAATTGTTCTGTATTACTCCAGCCATGTATTACACTACCAAATCTACCTCCAGAATATAGCTGGCCAGTTCAACAATGTTGCCCAATTGAGAAATCAACTGACTATGATGGAAAGGTACCACAGAAAGAATATAAGACTCAATTTAAAATTATCTTCAAAGTGAATAGATGGAATAGTGAACAACAAGCTTTGTATCTTTCTTCCCAGTTAAAAAGATCAACTTTAATGATATTAAGTAATCTTATAGCTAAGAACCATAACAACAATATTAGCAGTGCTTGCTGTTTCATTCAACAGGTTCAGAGTCATACATAAAAAACAAATATACAGAGCAAAGTCCAACAACAGCATATGGAAGGAAGATAAAATCTTAGTGAAACTTGCATAATATTTGATAAGGCTTGTCCAGCGACTTTACCAGGAGCATGAAATGGTGGACTTGTTGCCACAGGGGGCTATAACAACCAAAGATGTGACAGTCACATTAAAGCAAAGGTGAAATATGTCTTTAAAAGAAACTCTACAGTTGGTGATTAAATTTGAATCCAACTAAGACCACCATCTAGAAGTTATAGGATTTCCATGTCAAGTAGCATTTAAAGTTTAACCTCTCACTGACTCTAGTCTAAAAGAAGTGAAAAGATTAATAAGACAACTAGTTACAAAGAATCGAGGAAATGAACATAAAGAAACAAAGAATGATAGAAGCATGCCTATCCACTGCCAAGGATTGACTCTACTTTGGATTCTGTCTGAATCAGAATGGCTTTAAAAATTGGATTTTAAGAGCAGAAATTGTTAAGTATGAGATGATGAAGAAAATAAACAGAAGATAACATTTACTTCAAAAACAGATTGTGGCTGTGTTATCATTTGGATTATATAATGAAACTGTTACATTTCAGTGAGTAATGGATTGTGCTCTCTTTGAAGTACCCTGAAACTGAGGTATCAAACAGCTTGGAACATAGTGTTGGTTGAGTTCTAAGTCATTCCCATCATTACCTACAAAAACAAATATTGATACCCTGAACACACAATTCAGTATTGTAGTTGCTGATAAAATTTTGCAGCAGACAGTCAGATAGCAAGGTGGCTCCAAAAACTCTACATGTACAATTTTAACATCATACATCACCTTGTATGCATTATCTAAAGACTATGTATTAGTGAAGAATGTAAATATTGTAAAAAGAGGTAAAGAGATAGTAGAAACTACTAACCTAAAGCACAACAGAATAAAATTCAAGATGTTATATCCACAAATGATGATGAACTAATATAGTCCATAACACAATTGAAAGAAGTGAAAAAGAGAGTTGCAAACTCTCTCTTTGTTAACCTATGAAGGGTGAAACATTATTCTTTGCTTTATTAGTAAAGGTTTAATACCCACAGAAACTGTCCTGAGATACACAGATGACAGTTGCTCTATATAGCTTGAATACAAAAATGTATTAAGCACAGTGGGATTCAATATACTCATGTGAAGGTTTGTTCTATTAGAAATAAGAAGATACCAGTGGACAGAGACAATGATTACAGTTTGTACTTCTACAGTCTCTAATTTCTGTAGTACTTTATCATCTCCAGAACTTTTCAACAACTTGACACATGTGTTAAAAAGATACTGAAGAGTCTAAGAGAGTGCTTCTATTGGATTGGTTCCTGAGAACTATAGAAAACTGATATAAATTCTGTAAACTATGTTGTGAGTATAAAAGTAAATGAAAGAAACAGTACTGACAACTACAGAAACACTGTTGCAACATTACTGGAGAGAGTTGCTGTGGATATGCTTGGTCTTCTGCAACAGAATAACAGTGAAAATAAGTACACTGTGGTTATGATGGAGTATATCATCAAACAGCCAGAATGCTGTTCCTAAGCAGAAGGCATAAATTGTAGCAAGGTAAGTTGTTAATGAATTTGTGTCAAGATTTGGAGTACTTATGGAAACAGATTCAAATAACAGACAGAACTTTGAAACATCATTATTTTTGGAAATGTACAAGATTCTTGCAACCAAAAAGACTACTACACTACAAAAGTTCTTCATCCATCTTCTAAAATACATAGTGGGGAGATAACACTATATTCTTTTAAGCCAACTAGCCATATAAGAACAATATCAGAAAATGTAGGATCAAGATATTATATTTGAAATACTATGGACCTCAGGAGAGAAAACCACCAAAATGACTTGGTGAATAAGCAAAATAGTTTACTGTTCTGTTTTTGTTTAAATATTGTTCAAGGGCTTCACAATATAGGAAGAGGCAACTTTGTAAGCTACGTTATCATTTGTTTTAACTTAAGACTAGCTAGAAGGTGCACAATGTTACAATCAAGCAAGTTCATAAAAGCAGTCCTACAATATCTACAAAGTTCACAATGATATCAAGAATAATACCTTTGGTTAATATCTAGACATGGATTATTATAAGTACAAGTAAGCAATTAATTAGTTAAGTGAAATACTTATTTGGGTAATGAATAATAATTAAGAGAAGGTAGTGAATGATCACTTTTTTTCAGTGTTTGTATGTAGTCTAGTTAAATAGTCAGTTAGCAGAGAAATCCTATTAAAAGTAGAAACGTTATTTGTGAACTTAGGTATATAATTGTGTGAAAAGGAAAGTAACCCACAACAAAAGTTAAGAAACAAATAAACTAGTTTGTTATCCTTAAGTGAACTGGGCTTGGCCTTATTTTTTACTAAATATTCTTTTGCTTATAGTTCTATATTTAACCAGGTTTTGATATTGGCATTATAAACCTTCAGACCTACTGCTATAATCTATAAGGCATGGTGCTGGCAATTTTTATTACTACAATAACTTGTATTTTGTTACTACGTGTTAATTTTTAGTTCCTTTGTTAGACTGAAGAGTCACACTGCCTGAACAGTTATTTAATTCACCTAGATTTTAGATTAATGCTTATTTAATTTTCTTAAGTTGTGAGGCAACTTAAATTCAATATCAACATTTTTTGTAAATCTCACAATGAATTTAACCTTTGTAGATCCATAACCTACTTTCTGTTGTAAAGTATTTTTTAAGACAAAAGTGTGGCTTTATATCCACTATACTTAAAACAAAAACTGCAGGGTAATAAAATTGTGACTATAATTACTTACTTTATTAGATCGTAAGGTAACTTTGCCTCCACATCGAGCACAGCAGCGAACATTGCAGTAATTACAAATATGTCCAATTCCATCTGCAAATTTAGTTTTTAAACACAACTCACAGGTAGCATCTAATTCAATTCCAAGCTTCAGGTGTTCCTCCTTTCGCTTCTGGATAGCACTTTCTAGTAACTTCACCTCGTCTTGTTTTTTCCTGAACAAAGGAAAAGAAGGAGCAAGTCAGTTTACTGTTATCAGTATGTAAATGTTTATGTATTATTTGAAGTCTCGTGGATGAGTAAGTGAAAATAAATTTAATTGTTTATCGACTGTAGGTAAAAGTTATTACCACCATTTTGTAGGTATTAACGGGACTTTTCTCTTTTTTCTTTTTTTAACATTTGGCTTGCTTGAACATTACTCAAATCTGTGTTTTATTTTTCTAAAATCCACACATTTCACCAAATGGCTATACATATCTAGAGGGTGGATTTCCTAAAAGAATCTCTCCTCTTAAAATGTCAGTATGTAGAATGCTGCATAGGCTTTAAAAAGTTCCAAAAGTTAAACTATGCAGTTCATGATAGGTGCATCAATAAAGGTGTTATAATTAGCTCATATATGAGCCTAATCTACTGTGACAGTTTGTTTTACAGCAAAGCCACACTAAGATATGTGCTGTATCCACCTCGGGGAACCGAACCCCACATTTCAACATTATAAATTTGTAGATATGCAGCTTTTCCACTGAGAATTATGTCACAGAATATAGTAAAATATCTAAAATATATTGCATATTTTCTGCATTTTGTAAGAAATCACACATACAATTTTGTCTTACTTTCGGTTCTATGCTGGTACAGCAGTAAGTCTACAGATTTAAAACTCTAAAATCAGGGGTTTGATTTCCCTTGGTGGACTTAGCAGATAACCTGATGTGGCTTTGCTACAAGAAAAACACATATTACTGAATTTTCAGAAAGAAACAAAACTTCAGAATAATGTAAGAAAAAGGAACGAAAAATAAAAAAGTGATTTTAGGTACAATGTAGAATAAAAAATAAAATTATTTATAGATATTTGATGAAGTACATTTTTTAAAAATTTGTGTTATATCAAAAATGTTTATTTTAGTTTTATATTTTCACTTACTACACTCATTATAAGTTTTATGTGTTTTGGTAATTTTGATTGTGTTTATATAAAAGTTTTATGAGTTTAAATGAGTTGATATGTTCACATGAATAGCATTTAAATTAAAAGATCACCACTTTCAGGTGACAGTGTACCACACTAGCGGGGCTGATTCCTCTAGGTAACACAGCAGATAGTCCAATGTGGCTTTCATATGATAGTACTCTTCTCAATTGGTTTGGTTAGAATCTTGTGCAAAGCTACATGAGGATTATCTGTGCTAACCATCCCTAATTTAGTAGTGTAAGACAATGTAAGAGGGAAGGCAACTGTCATCACCACCCACTGCCAACTCTTGGGCTACTATTTTACCAACGAATATTGGGATTGACTGAAAACATTATAACACCTCCATGGCTGAAAGGGCAAGCGTGTTTGGTGCAGCAGGGATTGGAACCCATGACCCTCAGATTACGAGTCGAACGCCTTAACCCGCCTGGCCATGCAAGAACACTTTTCTTGAACTAAAATAAAGTGACTTTAAACAAAGTGCTTGGCCCAGCATGGTCAGGTGGTTAAGGCACTTGACTCACAATCTGAGGGTTGCAGGTTTGAATCTTTGTCACACTACACATGCTTGCCCTATCAGCCGTGGTGCCGTTATAATGTGACAGTCAATCTCACTATTCCTTGTTAAAGAGTAGCCCAAAAGTTGACGGTGGGTGATGATGACTACCTGCCTTCTCTCTAGTCTTACATTGTTAAATTAGGGACAGCTATTGCATATAGTCCTCGTGTAGCTTTGCACGAAATTCAAAACAAACCAATTAAACAAAGTGTACTATTTCACAAAACATTTTTTTAAAATGAACAGTTACTAAAGAATATTAATAAATCATTCAGTAGCCTTTATATAAAGTTTAGTTAGATTTTGTTGTAAGACACTGAATTCATCATTTTTCATTATTCTCCAAAACACTTTAAAATGTTTGAGTTAATACACCTGCTTCAAATTCTTTACAGAAAACAAAGCTTTGCTTATTAAGTCCAATAAGTAATTTTCAAAATGTTTTGTGACATTGTAATTATTATGGTAATTAGTATATTTACAAATATTCATTGTACTAATTAGTACAATATTATTATCATTTAAATTTTTGTACTCTGTTTACATATGTTTTTATGACAATACTTGATTAACCACGTGCTTATACCATAGATTTAAATTACTTTATGTAACACAGATATTTAAAACATCGAATTTAAAATCATTAACTTACGAAACGTATAACAAGCGTGTATAATGATGTAGTAGGAAATACATAAAAGAAGAAAAATTTATCAATTTGGCTTACTGACTGAGTCATCATCTTATCTAAGGAGCACCGTTGAGACGCCGGGATAATTACAGAGACTATAAGGTGAGTTTGAGCACGTAAACACAAAGTTTAGCTGATATTATATCCATTTACATGCTTTAAAAACATACTTGAAACCTATCTATTAAGGCTAGTTAATTTAGTTAGTAAAGTTAACCATCAATTTTTTATAAATTTTATTTTACAATTTTAAAAGATATATTGAAAAATATTAATCTATTAAACCTGTTTTAAATTCTTTGGGAGACCGATAGAAACATATTTCCACGTGTTTTTTTTTTTTTAATTTGCAAGTGCTAATTATTCTTGAAACATTAAAATTTATCGAACAGTTCATTCCTAGTTATTCGAATATTCAAGCTCATAGCGATTTTGAAACTAGTTAGTCTAAAGTAGATAAATACTTAATACCGTGTACAGTATTCTAAAATAAAATAAAGACAGGCTATTATGTGTCAACAAGTTTCTATACTTTCACATGTCTTTTTCACTTCAATTTTTATTTGTGCACGTGTTCTTTAATAGTAACAACTGCCCATTCACAACCGTTCGAGTCCTATTTTGTTCAATTTCAACAGGTGCAACTGCACATCTTGCAAAATAAGTGAGTAAATCTTACTTTTTGTTTGTTTGTTTATTGCTGAAACGCATCTTCGTTATGATAATCATTACAGAAAAAGAGAAAACATATTTATATGAGGTATAATATCTATATATAGTTTATATTTAGGGTATGTGAGCATTTCAACTGTTTTCATTAATCATCAACCAATCGTGAAAGACATGTGTTATAAATTTGACACAAGTTATCATAGAAATGAAATCACGTTTAAATTAATTTGAAGGTTATTTTTACTTTAAACTAAAATTATTTTATTTATGTAGAATTTAACATTTAATCTTGAAACATACGAATTATATTTGATTATGCACTAAAGACGTAAAACTCTTAAGAGGTAAGCACAAGTACTAAGTGCACAGCTTTAAATTAATTGTACTCTGAGAATTTAATTTCTTGTTTGTTCAAATTCATTAGAACAATTGTCAGGTTGTTCACATAGGCATGACGTCCTTTCTCTTATCGGCGACTTATCAGAAGTCTACTGGTCAAATAAAAAAACATCATTTTTCCGACAATGCGTCATTCTGTTAAACTATCACGTCTCCTAACACTCGCCAAGAACTATACCGCAGCACAAGAAGCACTACAGCACCGTTCATGAGCTGCTGTGTGACGCTTTGGTCCATCAGTGATTTGGCTTTTGGTGCAGCGCGTGCTAATATTGCGTGACGTCAGCAGTACAGCTGCAGACATCTCTGTGGTCGCCAGTAAAGGCTATCGCCGATCTAAGCTTAATGGAAAGCTGCATCGCAAGTCGGGAAACATCGAACCATGGCTCCGTATCTCAAGACAGATACGGATAACAGCATTTGTATCATATCGCGCCAGTCTGTTTATCGCAAATATTTTCTTTTCCTAGGAGAAACAGTACATGGATATATCTTATATCCAACAAATATGTTCGTAGAGTTTGTGCATTATAATCCATTGAATTATTAATATACATATATCGTATTTTTAATGATTTCTTATTACCTAAGTATTTTAAATTGTACGTACTTAACATTCGGTGTAATATTTAAGACACACATTTGTTTAAATGCTAGTAATATCATACCTGCCCCGCCAAAAAAAAAAGTTCTGTAGCAGAGTTGTGTAAAAGTAATCAATTGTGAGCGTCACTGAAGAAAAATGTATATATATCCAGTGACAACGAGGCTTTCGCCAACATCATATCAGGTCTATTCTGGCAGACTGTGGTACGACAGACATAACGGTGGTTCAGACGTGACGTTATTTATATTATGAAATTGACGGAACAACAACTAAATGTGGTGTGAACTAAAATTTCTTGGCTCCTAGATATAACAAACGTATATTAAACACAAGTCACTTGACAAAGAAAACATTTATTATTCTAAATGAGGCTTTATTAAGATGGTATTTTCAATCTTCAAAACCATTATTAACCATATTGAATCCCATCTTACCTATTCCTCGAAATAAAGCTCAAGTCTTTTAAATATATTTATGATATATATAGTTATCAACAAATGATGAAAAATTATAAACTTGTGAAAAGAATAGCTACAGAAATTGATACTGTTTTTAGTAATCAAAAGCTTACGCTTAGTACCATTGCCAGTCATGAAGATAATATGATTTTCAAAACCTAAGCTTAACGTTATAATTACACAAAAGCCTAGATTTATTACTGTTACCATTATTATGAGACTTACGACTAGTACTGATAACAACATTTAAAAGCTCTGATCTTCGGTTGAGTGACTGTGATTGTTTTGAATAAAGCACCCAGCTACACAATAGCCTATCTCTGCTCTTCCCACACGAGTATCGAAACCCGGTTTTTAGCGGTGTGAGTCCACACACAAACGCTGTGCCACTGTGTTACGAAAATCATGTAGGTTCAAGAAATTAATATAACACACACAAAAAAAACAAAAAAACGATGCCCAATTAACCGAAAGTTTAAGGGATAAAGTTTGCTCTTGAAGAAGAAAGATCCAGCTGTCGAGATCGTATTTTTGCGTAACATTAAAAAGCTAATACTTAACTTTGCTATTAATATTTAAAATATTAGACTTTAAAAATCCCATTGTTGTTATCATGTTGTTTTTTTTACTTATGACTGACGATTGTTACCAATAGTGATGTGCATTGTGTATTCTGCAAAAATATATATATTTAAAAAACACTTATTTCTTATTTACATACAGTTTACACCAAACATGTTCGCCCTTTTAGCCGTGGGGACGTTATGATGTAACGGTCAATCCCACTACTCGTTAGTTAAATAGCAGCCCAAGAGTTGGCGGTGAGTGGTGATGACAAGCTGCCTGTCCTCTAGTCTTACACTGCTAAATTAGGGACGGCTAGCGCAGATAGCCCTCGTGTAGCTTTGTGCGAAATTCAAAACTGACGAACCTTTGCGGTACGATATAAACAAAAGGTCTAGAATTTCTGTGTACTGGGCCAAGCATGCCCAGTTTCACGTGCTATACTATGAATCCACATATCTCGTTCTATTATCGGAAGGAAAAGAAATACATAAATAAAGATAAATCACGCTTCGCAGTTTGGGGGGCATTTATGTCTTATAAGGGTGACGATCAAATGTCATCATTCAGTTATACAAGAACAGCCCACAACAAGATGTTGGTGGTTGTTGACCTTCACTGTAGATTATAACTTCAAAATAGAGACGGCTATCGTAAACATCTGTTTAATAACTGTAGGCGTATATCCGAAAACGAACAAACAATACTGCACACTGTTAATTTCAACGCTTTTACTTTTTATAAACGAATTTCGGCCTTAGTGCATACTGGAACAAATTATTTTTTAACGACCGATTTCGTCTGTTCATATCAATTACATGGTAAAAGAATGCAACATTATAATATGGAAGTTGTTGTGAGATGATCCAAAGCTCGTATATAACCTGCGAAATGTCACTTAACATTACAAAAACATTAAGTTCTCTTTCGTTGTATTTCTTTTTCCTATGTTTCGATATATGTGTGTGTTTTCTCATAGCAAAGCCACATCGGGCTATCTACTGAGTCCACCGATGGAAATCGAACCCCTAATTTTAGTGTTGTAAATCCGTAGACTTACCGCTGTACTAGCGGGGGACATTTCGATATGATAGACCTTTTCTACTCGCATAGACAACGATAGATAGATGTGATAAAAAAAATAAATGTTTTAAACTTCTCATTTTTATGAAGGCTTACGAATGCTTAGAAAATATCTCTTTCGTAAAAGTTCATGTAAATATATTTACGTGTAGACTAACTCATTTTCCATAGGCTTTAGTAGGGTTACGACCGAAAACACTGTTAACTGAAAAGGTAGTCGCGTAGAGAATAATATTAGGTTGAGGAATAATTCGTGAGCGTTTTTAAATAATTTCGTTTAAGCATTACATGCAAGACTATACAATACTTCAATGCATGAACACATTACACCCAAAACATTTATTATGATACTTTATTTCATGTAATACCTAGGTATATAGTATGCATTGTTTTAAACGAAATTGCAAGAAATTAAATGCGAAAAGCAGATGGTGTCGAAAATGCTCGATTTTGTCCACTTGACATTTAATGAGCTGAAAGTGAAAGCAAAAATTAAAGACATATGAAAATCAAACACACCATCTATTAGAGCAAAAATTATCTACCAAATGACATGAAATATTTTGCGAAAGCGTTTGATTTATGAATATTTTTTTTAACTTGAAAAAAACGCTCACGAATTATTCCTCAACCCAATACGTCATATTTGCTATAACTTACATCGTGTGACTGGTATATAGAAAATTCATATCACCACCACATTTTTATAAAGTGATATCAACTAATTTTGATCTATAGCTTACGTATACAGGGTTGAGCATTTTATATAAAAACGATTTTTAATATGTTAAGCAACATGCCACGTGATAGTCGCAGTGGAATACAATGTATAAGAATTCTCTCTACTCCTGCCTCATTCTATAAAACCGAAATGAGGCTCAAAACGCATCGCGTATACGCCTATCCTAAACAGACGATAGCGATTATATAGCAAAGGCCTGAAGGAATCTGGGTGGACAAATTATTTAGTTGCTTTACCCGATATTTCATTTCAATGGGTGATGTTACTGTAATCAGTCAGAAACATTTAAGTCTACAATTTACAAAATACCTTATTACAGACTACAAGTTCTTCTATTGACCACAAAGTACATGATATTTTAAGGCAGGTCATCTGTCGCATTTTGTAGCATAGACATAGGCATAAAATTGCAAGTCTGGAAAGTACTACATTCATTATCACATTTGTGATTTTTTATTTCGGTATTCATTATTAATTATTTAGTTTTGTTTGAACAGAATTTGACGATTTGAGGCATCATAATAGTTTTAATATATATTACTTGGTTTCTGGGAGATTACATGTACTCACTTAAGGCCTACCCATTGATAGGGAGATGACGGACACCAAATATTTTAAATCGCTCAAACTAACAACAAAGAAATGATTTGTTATACATGTATAAAGTTTAGATTTAAAGAGGTCTACAAAGGATTAACATGTCATCTGGAACATCTTTGTTACTTTGAAAATTTTACAAACGTTTTCTGTCATGGAAGGTGAATGCTTATCACTTGAACATGAATTACAATGGAACAATCCTACGTTGGCAAAAATTGGAACTGATCTAATTCTTTCTGTGTCTCAAACACTATTGACTTTCACCCTAGTATGCCTGCACTACTGTGTTAATTGGCCAGTTTCAGCTATATTCACTATAATATTACGTATTTAAACGCAGATTTTATTCAGACTAGCTAGGATTATTGACTTCAAAGGCATGTTTAACATCTAAAATTTAGCATAAAAAATTTCATATAGTCTTATTTTGGCCCAGGACTAGGTTGCATAGGCTCAGGTCCTATTACTACTATTAGGCGAGACCTGTGTAAATTTATTTCCTTACTGTTAGAGTTTGTAGAAACGCTGTGGGACATTGATATTTTTGGTATCGTGTATCATTAGCGTACATCAAAACATAACAGTAATACGATTCCATTGTTTTTGTTGGCATTAACAGCCTTGTTCTCGATTTAGGAGAGCGGCTGCGTGGATAACGACTATTACATTTTGACACTGATTAGCCTTTCGAAGGTAGTATGATGTTCCCGAAAAATTATCGCTTTTGGAAGTATATATAACAGCCCTTTTGGAAGTATATATAACAGCCCCTTTTGACGTAAAATATCCAATAATAACGTTGAGAGGATCTTTCAGAAATAATTTATACCAAAGCCGTGACAAGCAAAGTGTGGCGTGACGTTTTGTAAAATCCGAGACTTCACAAACACAAAGGTCAGTGTTTACAGCTGTCCATGTGTTGCAGACAAAAGTATGGAATATAATAAAAGAATATCTATCTAAACACAAGATCACCTCCTGTTATACCCCCACCCCCTTCAACCGTTACATTTCTCAATACATCTGGAGGATAAAACAAGTATTCATTTTATTCAGTACAAAGACATACCACTCAAGTAAATGGACATGATACCTGTTAATGTATGTGCAACAATATGATAGTCGTATTCACACAGTAAGTGAGTTGTTGAAAGTAGAGAGGTAGGAATAGTGTGCTTTGTACATGACGGAATCTTTTGTGACGAAACTACGCTGCAAGGTTGTTGTCAAAATGCATCAGTGTCAGATATAGCACAACCAGAAGTTACGACGTCGATTATAATGAATAGTAAATTCTAAGTAAAATCGATGTAGCATGCTTAAACCCTATGTATTTTTATCACTATTAGAAACCAAGGCCTACGTATATGGCAAGATTACATGTATATGTTCGTTAATAAATTTAGTTAGAATACTAAATGTATTAATGGCCTAACATACTTTGTAAATTATTATGTGGTTGAAGTATTGTCATGCTTGATTCAAAAGAACTGGCATGTCCATTTCTAGAGTATAACCATATCTGATTTTAAAATACTTACGTGTTTCATCCTAATATATTAAACTATTTGATCCTCATTTATGTATTTGTAACTTTAAAGTAACAGTAATGTCTATTTTTTTAATATTAATATGTCTGATCTTTAAAAACAAACTACTAAGCTTGAATCTGAAGTATTAGTGCGTCCGATCTAAAAGTATTAGCATGATTTATTGTTTTGAATTTCGCGCAAAGCTACACGAGGGCTGTCTGCGCTAGCCGTCCCTAATTTAGTAGTGTAAGACTAGAGGAAAGGTAGTTTGACATCACCACTCACCGCCAACTCTTGGACTACTCTTTTACCAACGAATAGTGGGATTGACCGTCACTTTATAATGCCTCCACGACTGAAAGGGCGATCACGTTTCGTGTGACGAGCATTCGAACCCGCAATTCTCGAATTATGAGTCGAGTGTCTTAACCACCTGGCCATGCCGGACCAGCATGATTGATTCTAAAGCATAAGCTTCCTTGTTCCAAGAGTATTACATGTATATTTCTTGAAACATTTCTGTTTTTATTTCAAATAATAACATGCGTGCCCTTAAAGTATTCGTACGCCCAGTCCTAAAATATTAGCAGAATTACTCCTATAGAATTAGTATGTTTGGTTATCACAGTTATCACAGTCTCTCATTATCAAGTAACAGTATGCCAGATTTTAAATTATTAGTATATCCCGATACACCTGGGTATTTGTTACTGCGCATGACACAAAGTTTTAGTGTCTTACTTTCAAAATTTTATTAAACTATATTTTTGTTTGTTATACTAATTAGAATAACATTAAATCTTAGCTAATAATTCATATATTAATAGTATAAGTTTTAAGTTCTTAATTCTATAAGGAAATATCTTAAAAAATTCTGAGTTTCCCCTTGTGTGACACACGTGACACATTTTCTCTTGGCGTGTCATCATCCCTTGAAAAAATATGAAATTAAACGTAACTTACTCTATAAAATTATCATTGCTCAGATAAATGGCATTTACTATAGTCCTCAATGTTGTTTCGTTACAGAGCTATCATATAGAAAATCAGACCCCTCATGCAACACCTACCCTCACATCCTTTCTTTCCTAATTTGTCAATAGTTCACTCTTACGTTTAATTATATATTACCTATATCCAATAAAAACTCAAGGTTTCATCTTTCAAATGACGTGTTGTATAACGTCATGTTCTGAACAGTTAAATGTCAATTTTACTCGGAGTTTGCAACAACAGCAAACTCTCCTTGTCAACCTGAAAATGACCTAAGAAGGTCGAACCGTTGTTCTGCACTTTATTTTAATTAAAGTTTTAATACCTATACCAGCCGTTTTGAGTAAACATTTTTTACTTCAAGTCGGTTTATCGTCATCACGAGTTTGTAATTATGTACTAAGTGCATTTGTAAAACTCAGAAAACCCCATACAAAAACACAAGGAACAACGGAAAATGAATTAACAAACCTCGTCAACTTAAAGAAAATTTAGAGGTATCTGTAAAATACAGTTACATCTACCATAAGTTTATAAAATAATAGACTATGCTGGTATATCCAGGGTTCGATCCCCGGCGGTGGACACAGCAGATAGCCCACATTGGCTATTGAAATCCGGTTGCTAGCGTTTTAAGTTGGAAGACATGCCGCTGTGCCACTTTGGGGGATAGGGCAATAATAATAAAATAAAAATGTTTCACGAGACACGCACGCAAGCTGCTTGTACTAGTTGTAGAATCTCGTGCGTAATTTAATTCAATAGCTTAACGTGAGTTGCACGTTCCTCCAAGTGATTTACAACTTAAAAGCGCGCGGTCAGTAGTTAGTCACAGTTCAAAGGGCAATAAAACAATAAAATTCAATTATAAATAGATGTATACTATTACAGACTTAAGAGATATTTAGGAAAAACGAGTGTAGTTTTATATTACAATATAAAGTCGTTATAAAAAGAAAAACGGTAATTTAGATTTCGATTTTTTTTTTTTTTGGTGGTTATGAGGCCGGTCAGATTTACCATTCCCGTTTTGAATTAAGTTACATAAAATAACTACCAATTTTACTGAAAAAAAAAACAAATTCGAAATGTATTTAGGAGATTTTAGGGATCACACAAAGAAACTTTAAGACAAGGGAAAGTATTTTTCATTTTAATAAAAAAATTACTTTTCACGGGAACTATTCAGAACAAATACTCAATATATTTAAAGACCAATTTTTATTTTATTACAATACTTCACTAAAAATATGTTTTTTTTGTATGATAAATACTTATAATATTAAGTGAAACACTGCCAAATTTTCTGAAGATATACACACTATACTACCGACAGTTAGAAGTATTAAAGTAAAAAATACTTTAAACCCCCTCCGGTTTCTAGTGTTTGAAGTCAGAGCACAGATCGCTTAGATAGTGCTTAATTATACATACAAGACTTTAAAAGAGTGCAAGTAGATCACATGGTCACACATATAGACCGACCCCATGCCGAAAGAGATATTTAATTATAAAGCATTATATTGTCTGACTATGCCTTATATTCATCTACAATGTATAATTATAAAGTACTGACACCCCTGTTGATAAATAAATAACACAACTGGCCACAAAGTATGTGTGCTTGATTCCAAAGAATTAAACTTAATTGTTCTAAAGTATTAGTATGCTTGTTTTTATGGTTTAAACATAAAGGTACTACTAAATGTTATCCTAAAACATCAATATGTAATACTAAACTATTAGAATATATGATTGGAGTCTTTTTTATTTGATGCTCACCAACAGATTAGTATTAAACAATACTGCAGAATTCACTAAATAAATATTGTACAATGTTTTATTAACAATTATTTTATTTTATTACTGGTGTCATTAAAAATATATATATATATATCTGTTGTTCTAATCACTAGCATGAAATACCCACACTTCGCTGATGGGGTTCAAAGTCTCTTCATGATTCACATCACAATCTCCAACTTACTGATCATCTTCTTTATTATCCCTAATTACTTCTGTAACTATCACAAAAAGTATCAGTGCTCTAACAAGAAACCATTAAAACATCTGCATGGATGCCTGATTACGTTACAAGTTTGGTCCCACTAACTTGTGAGTGGGGATAGAAACCCAGTTTCAAACATGATTGTTCCTGGAATATCGAGGGAGGAACACACAATATCTTTGGCCAGATTTGGATACAGTGATCCTAAAATCCTACACTTAGAATCCTATGACCTTTCAGGATGTTTTAACCCCCTTTGTAGGAAGCTACAGTATACAGACTAGGATACTTACGGAGCCACACCTGATAAGTTTAGTCCTGCTAGCTTCAGAATTGTGGGAAGAGTTATCTGACCACACATACATACAAAGCTACAAAATGAAATAATACAGTATTATCATGGTTGTTCCTATAGTATCAACAAACATGATCTTTAGTATTATGCTTCATTCATCCTTCAGTAATAACACAATATGACCTTACAGTATAAGCGTGCCTTTACTTTTGTAGGACATAAACAAATTTTTATTGAAAACTGTAAAAGATGTTATTTTATAGATGAAAATCAGTTTATTTCAGCTTAAATATTAATTTGTTCTGGTAATATTGCTAGTGTTAAATTTTCGTTTTCAATAAGTTAACGAATTGAATTAAAATTATTAGGTTCAAAATTGCTATCTCATTCAGTGCAAAAATCTATACTTTTGTTATTAAGTCGATTATTTTTACACTATTAGTTATATTATTAGAGAATAATAATTCGTAATTTTGGTCACTCTTAATACAAAATCGTGTTATAGTTGTTTTGTAATAAGCACAAAGCTACACAATGGGCTATCTGTGCTCTGCCTACCACGGGTATCGAAACCCGGTTTTTAACGATGTAAGTCCGCAGACATACCGCTGAGCCACTGGGAAGCTCGTGTTATAAAAATACTACAAAAACCAGTTAAGAAACAAAGAAAAGAAACAGTTTTAATGGTTTTATATATATACACACATGCAGCAGATTCTCATTGATTGATCGATGGATGGGTTTAATATAAAAAAGTAATTTTAATTTTGCCAATATTCTCGCATAATTCATCAATTTAATCGAAGTGGAAAGCTTTAAATGTGGAATGATAATTAATTCACAAAAGTGTTCATCTTTCTTTATTTTACCAACAAATTTCTTTGTTGGTTTGTTTCAGAGCATTCCAAGTGGCAAAGCAGTATGTCTTTGGGCTTAACAACACTAAAACCCGTGGTGGGCAGAGCACAGATGGGCTATTGTTTAGCTTTGTGCTTAATTACAAACAAAAATTGTTTCAGAGCAAAACCATATTAGGCTAGCTTGTGTCCACCGCGGGAAATCGAACCCTGGATACATCAGCGTAGTTTGTTATTTTATAAACTTATGGTAGATGTAACTGTATTTCGCATATGCCTTTAAATATTCTTTACGTTGACGAGGTTTGTTAGTTCAGTTTCTCGTTTTCCCTTATGTTTATGTAGAGTACTCTGAAATTTACAGATGAACTTGGTATATAATTACATAATCACACACTGTTTTAGGGGAATGTTACATCTGTTACTGTACATTTTCCCACACGTGAGAGAATAACAGCACCATTTTACTTGTGATTAAATAAATTTATTTTATTTTCGAAATACACTGAAGTTTATATTGTAGAAACTGAAAATATATATATATTCTTATAAATTAATACATAGTAAATATTAGAAAAAATAATTTTACAGCTATTGGTATGCAACTCAGTAAACACATTACAGTTAGGCATTCAGGGTAACTTAATGTGTCAAATACCACTCTTCTACATACGTTCCTTTAGAGATAAGCCCGGCATGGCCAGGTGGATAGGGCACTCGACTCCTAATCTGAGGGTTGCAGGTTCGAATCCCTGTCAAACCAAAAATGTTCGCCCTTTCAGCCGTAACGACGTTACAAACTGACGGTCAATCCCACTATTCGTTGGTAAAAGAGTGGCCCAAGAGCTGGCGGTGGGTATGATGAGTAGCTGTCTTCGTGTAGTTGTGTGCGAAATTCAAAACAAACATCTTTCATTTCAATAAAGTTTTTAGAAAAGCGCCTAACGATCAAGATACTTTTTTTTCTTTCTGGCAAAGTGTTTTTAGCCTGGATAAGAATTTCCTATCTGAAACATTGCCTATTGGATTAATGAGAGCACTAGGAGTTTCATTGTTATTAATTAACCGTATATAAAAATGATGTATGAAGAGTTTTAAGAGTTACTGAAGCGCAGTTCATACCAGTGCAATATTTCATGTATACTACAGAATATCTGCTGGTATGGGGTCCTCAACGCCTCACTTGAGATCACCCATTGATTTTTTTTGCTACTGGTGTACTCAGGAAATTTAATAGATATCGCGCAGAAGTTCGTGGTGGTTAAGTGCGAGTATTTGTTAGACCAGAGGACTGGACCTTCTCGTAATTTTCATAAATCTCCGAATGATTTATCATAAAGTTACTAACCCTAATAGCTCTAAGAGTCTAAGTTGAGGGAATATAGCTTTGACAGGTACAAAATGAAACTGCGCTCACCCACTGAACTGACCAAATCTGATAGCCATAGTATAACAATATATGATATGATTTTTTATTTTTTGCAAAACCAAAACACCATTTCTAAATATCCTACATAATGTAACTAGTATAGTGGTACACGGTTTGTCGTTGGCGAGTTCTTTGAAATTATCTGATGAAAAATAATTTAGCTTCCAGTCCACATAACAATGATAAATTACTTTATTTCTTTGTTCAATGTTGCTATTGAAGTGAACGCTTATGTGATGCCGTAAAATACTGCAGTCTTACGTTATAAATGACGTTAAATAACGTAAGTTAAATCAACTTACTTGTACATTGTACAGTCAGCTGCGATAGCTAACACATTGACAGGTTCACACTCTTATCTTGAACAATTTTGTACACTTCTCGACTATCTCTTCCTGATAATCTAGCCTCAAAAGCGCCAGAACACTTCACGCCAAAAACATAGTTTTCTAAAAATTCTAGGCCTATCTTATTACATCTTCTGATCTGAACGTCATTAAGAACACTCGCGGTTAGCACTGCCTAACCTTTAAATTACAACATAAAATTGAGATCGTGACAGGCCGTATATGCTCAACTTCGGTTCATGCGGATAGCATTCATAGTTTTAATTACTTGCAATTTTCGAGCAAGAAAACAGAAAGGCCCAGTTGTTCAAAGTCGTCCTTAATCATGAATTGATAGACTAGAGGAAAGAAAACTAACCCACAGTATCCACCATTAACTCTTGAGCTACACTTATATGACCGAATACTGAGAATCAACTGTTACTCTTATAGTGCACTCACGACTCGTGCGGAGCGCAATTTATCAGTATTGGAACGCTAATCATAAACCTTTAGATTCATAGCTTGGTACTCCAGCCCGACTCGGCCATATTTATAATTGGTAAAGTGACTGTCTGCCTAATCGATCGTTGTGATATTAATTGACTTTAAAAGTATATACGTGACTACATTATAAGGTTGATATTTCATCAACTTAGAAAACATTATATGTTCATGGTCATTTATAAAGTTTTATAAGCATATCTAATAAATTATGGTAAGTGCGCGTGCGTGCGAGAGGAGTGGGGGTGGGAGATAAATTATGAACATTTTACGTACGTATACTTCTATTAACTACAAACTCAAGTAAACTTCCAACTCTCAAAAACTACACACTCATATATAAATTATTCGAATTCAAACTTTTTAATAATATTAATTTATATTTATACGTTTACTTAAAAACATATTTAAAACTTGCTCTTGAGCCTCGCTACACTCGTATTTTGGTGCATGAAGTTGATTATATTTTGTTTATTTTTTAAATTTCGCGCTAGCTGTCCCTAATTTAGCAGTGTAAGACTAGAGGAAAGACAGGTAGTCTTCACCACCCATTCCCAACTCTTGGGCTACTCTTTTACCAAAGAATAGTGGGATTGATTGAAACAATATTACGCCCTCACGGCTGAAAGGGCGATCATGTTTGTTGTGGCGGAGATTCGAGCGCCTTAACCATCTGGCAATGTCGGGCCAGTTGACTATACACCTATTATTAGTTGATCTGTATAATACACAACTTAAAACTCTCGTTTTAATGTAGTTTGAATAAGTAATCTCTTCAAGGCATCAGAAGAAAACACCCAAGGGATGTGCTTTAAAAAGTTTTCACGTCGTATGGTTTGCTTAGTGTTTCTATAAAAGTTCTTTCACGATGTATTGTATTTAGGAGGCTAATAAATCAGTCATCCCTCAAACAGACAGATGGCTGATGGCCTTTTCAGATCAGCTTAGTCGAAATAGAAATGAATAGTCTTCTAATATCATTCCAGCTCACCAAAACTAAGCAAACAGCAAAACATTTGTCGAATCAATTATTTTATCATGGAATGGTTAAGTATCTAGTGTACGCAATGCATTAGATTTCAGTGAAAGTCTTCCCACAAAAACAAGATGGGAGGAAAAAAAGCACAGGTGTCTCCTGGAGGTGAGGATAACATCGACTTCCTACATCACCTTCCAGAAGACCTTAAGAGTACATGCCATGTTTAGTGTTGATCGGTCCAGCAGTTTGCCAGTTATGAGTGGACACACATAACCGTCTGTAAAATAACAGCTTGTACATATGTATGTTATTTGGTGAATTTTTCACGCAATGCGACTTGATGGCTGTCTGCGCTAGTAATTTTTTATTGGGTTATTCTACAACCAATGAGTAGTGACATCGACTGCACATTACAAAGACCTCAAGGCAGAAAGAACGGGCATGTTCCACGACAAAATTAGACCCACTACCCGCAGACTACGATCAACTGCTGAAACTAACCAGGTCACAGGGACGGTAAAAAACATCTTCAATTTAAGACTGAATTACTTAATACTGGTACGTATAGAATCTAATGTTGTTTTAAAATGTAACACTTGAAAATAGGTGTAATTTAAAAAGAGGAATACAAATAGATAGATAAGAATGTTGTGGTTGAAATACAGAGTCTGTCAAAACAAATAAAACGGACAATTTTTCAATATTACAATAACTAAAAGCCAAAGATACAACTTAGATGGGAGCACTAGAAATATGTTAAATCATTCTTCGCGACAGGTTCTACTTGGGGACTACTTAATGAAAATGTAAAATAGAAAACTAACAAATCAGCAAAAACCAACACATTTAACTTTCATATAAGGCCTAAACTCTAAATTTAGATTATCTCTTTATTCAAAAGAACAACGAGCATCCATATGTAAAAGATACATGTTTGTCTTAAAGGTATAGTATCTAATAACTTACACAAGTAAAGAGTTACCAAGTACGGCTTGTCATCTTGTCCGACAGCTGAGAAACATTCTTTGGTTCCTGTAACCAAATGATTTGATCATTCACTAGTTGAAGTCATCGAATTAATAAGAAACCAGTCCATTCTACTTGTTAGCAGTCAGTG
Source organism: Tachypleus tridentatus (assembly GCF_004210375.1). Lineage (NCBI taxonomy): Eukaryota > Metazoa > Arthropoda > Merostomata > Xiphosura > Limulidae > Tachypleus > Tachypleus tridentatus. The sequence goes on from NC_134836.1 coordinate 98,053,488, forward strand.
TAATAATGTTTTGACATTGATTTTCCCCATAGCATTGTGTTGGGTAGTTTGTATTAATAATGCACCAATACCTTCTGGTTATCACATCCTTGTTGAAAGCGGCTGTTGTTTTAAAAAGGAGACAGGAGGAAATTAAGCTGAATAAAATGTTGTGACAACAACAACAACTGAGATTTGGAAAAAAAATGAGTGACTGCAGACTACATGAGTAGAACATTCATTGGTACACTTTAAGAGTCACGTGATAAGAGCGTAAGGTTACTTCAGAATTGTAGTGATTAGAACATTGAGTCTCTTTAGATTCTCATGATTCAAATATTGCACTTGTTTAAGAATAGAGTTGTTAATCCATCGAGACACTTTAATTTTCACATGTGGTAATTCACGTGACTAGAACATTGTTGTTAAAACATTGGGCCACTTCAAAATTGGCGTTGCTGGTACACTTGATTACTACACGTGATTAGAACGATGCGACACTAACACTGACTTCACCAGAAAATCGGAATACTTTAAGATTAGAACATTGGTTCACTATGATTAACGTGATTTATATACTAGGACACCAAGACTAGCCTGTTTAGAATATTAAGACCCTAAGAACTGAAAAATTGGAAGAGTTTGAAGTACTTTAAGAAGAAAACAATGGAAGTCTGATATTTTAAAGATGGAATACATCAAAGCAATTTCAGATATTTTAAGTATTTTTGTATAAAAATACAACAGATGACATAGCTTAAAAGCTAGGGCGCTTTACTCGCAATCTTAGGGTTACAGGTTCGAAGCATGTCGAGCCCGGCATGGCCAGGTGGTTAAGGCACTCGTGGGGGCGTTATAATGTGACGGTCAATCCCACTATTCGTTGGTAAAAGAGTACCCTAAGAGTTGGCGGTGGGTGGTGATGACTAGCTGCATTCCCTTTAGTCTTACACTGCAAAATTAGGGACAGCTAGCGTAGATAGCCCTCGTGTTGCTTTGCGCGTAATTCAAAACAAACCAAACCAATCAAAGCATATCATTAAACATGCTCACCCTTTCAGCCATGAATATTTGTCATGTGACGTTCAATTCAGCCGTTCGTTGGTGAAGAGTAGCCCAATAATTAGCAGTGGGTAATATTTTATCTATCACTTCAAAATAAGTGATGAACAGCAGAGATAACGCTTGAGTAGTTTTGAGTGACATCTCACAAAACAAACAAACAATTGAAAAAAAATGATAAGTTAAGGCTGTCATGGTTCACACTTAAGGTTACTAAAACTAATGTGATTAAAAAACACACTAAAATGTGCATGATTTAAATGCACTGGATTAATGAAGTGATAAACGAACATGGAATGGTTCAACCACGAATAACATGAATTCTTCTTTAAAAATTGTGGTAATTCAAGATGGTCTTGGCCTTAATGTTAGGAGCACCGTTCACAGACAGACAAAAATGGTCCGTTTACTGTTACAACTGAAGACTGATACTGGATTACTAGTTACATTTTAAGATAACTGATGACCCACTAACATGCTTTTATATATTGTGACTACTCAAGCCTGTCACTGGTTATGTGTTAATACAACTGAAGACTAGCACTGGTTATATGTTACGTTTATCGAATGCCAACATCGCATATATATCGTTAAAACTGATGACTGTTATTAGTTACTTGATAGGTGAACTGGAGACCAATTTCATTTCTATATATTGTTACAAATAGAGGTTATCACTGGTTATCTTTTAAGGCAAATTAAGACTGACTCTATTGGTTTTGTTTTAGGTCAGCCGGAGAAAAACATCACTTGTATGTCGCGATAATTGAAGACCGTTATTGATAATGTGTTAAAGTAACTTTAAACTGGCATTTGTTGTACACTTGGTCAACTGAAGTCTGCCATTGGTTAAACGTTAGGTCAAGTGGGACCAACTATCATTACTTGTATATCATTACAACATTGGTTATGTTTGTGCAACTAAAGACCGACATGGTTACATTGTAAACTGTAATGAATTTATTTGTATACTAGGATAAATAACTTGTTTGCATTTTAAGCACAAAGATACATAATGGCTATCTGTGCTCTGCCCACCAAAAGTATCGAAGCCTGGTTTCTAGCATAATACATTAAGGCTGACGTGATTTTAAAATAGGATACTTGTAGTTATACCACATTTTTAACATTTAGCCCTGGCATTCAGACTGATGTCAGTTTAAACAGGCTTTCTCTTTCTCTCAAATGCCTGAAGTAAACACAACTCAACCTTGTGTTTATTTTTAATGAACTTTTCTTTCACTTTTAAACCACATACTGTTTGTGTTGCTCTAGATTTTTCTGTTATAAAACAGTATTAGTGAAAATGTTGCAGTTTTCCTTTTGTGCATATTTCATACCTTCCTCAGCGCCCCTCAGTGGCAAAATGGTATATTTGCGGATGTATAGCGTTAGAGACCGGGTTTCGATACCCGTGGTGAGCAGAGCACGGATAGACCTTTGTGTAGTTTGTGCTTAATAATAAATAATAATAACCTTTCTTAGCTACGTGCCCTCCAGTGGCTCAGCGATATGTCTGCGGACTTACAACGCTAAAAACCGGGTTTCGATACCCGTGGTGGGCAGAGCACAGGTAGCCCATTGAGTAGCTTTGTGCTTAATTCAAAACAACAACGGCCTTGGCTACGTATCTTCGTGTTAACAATATCTGCTGCATATATCTAATAACACCTTCCTCTGCAAAGTTCATAACTACTAAGTGCCAGCAACAATGAATGAAAAAATTAAAGTTATTGCGCGAGAGTGTTTACTGAGCTAAATCACCTAGTCCACACATTTCTTGCAAACCATTAACACCACATCTCAAAAGAAAACCACTCATCCTGAGTGAGTGGGATTAATCTGTTTTCGAAATGATATAAAATTATAAACAAAAATTTGATATCTCATTTTCCCATGTCTTAATCTGTAAAACAACAAAAACTAAAATGAAACGGAGGATATACACGTTACTTACAAATTAATAGCACTACGGACAGCTAATCTATATACATCACTTTGAAACATTAACATTAAGTCTTGATACGTGAGAGGTCAATGGTAAAATAGCTTATCAGTACAATACTTTAAACCGATAAAATCATGCTTTAATCCGTAAGAAATTAAAAACCGTATGCAGCACTTACAAAATAAACATTATGAAGACTGTAATCTACACATTACTTACAAACTGATAACACCATAATCATGTCAGTGAAAAGTTGAAATTGTAACCCACACATTACTTACATGTTGATAACACCATACCCTTGTAGGTAAAAATTAAAACTGATAATCCGCTAAAAATTTACGTCAAACAATTATTTACATACTGCTGGTCGAATAACTAAATACTTAAAAGTAACTGAAACTAAAATAACTCAAACACTGTGTTATACACTCCAGAAGAAAATGATTTTTACAAAGTCCTGTAATTTAGATGTTGTTACCAAAGAGTTACCGGTGGGAAATTATCTTCGATGCTTTAAACGCAAGCAGAACAAATTAAAGAATTTAATCACACTTTATAAAAATGGCTTGCAATAGCATGTTGCTACAGATGCGAATTCGGGCGACATGCTTAGCACCTTATACATTTGGTTTTCAGAGTATTCCTAGTCAGTATATTTATTCTTGGACGATTACTCCGTAGTTTTCCAGAGAATAATATTCCTGTAACGAAGCTGTTAAATAATGCAAAGCCAATGGACACCTGTCAACGGCAGAGTTTCTGATGGAACGTTCTCACTGAAAAGAAAGTAACTGGAACAGCAGAGATTAAAGATAGTAACGAGCTCCTAGCACAATACAAATTAATGGCCTCATTTAATAAGGGAATCTTATGTTTTATGCGTTGAATGTAGTAGTTACGAAAGAGAATCCTCCGACCTAAAAGCTCCCCAGTGACTCGGCGGTAAATCTGAAGACTTCTAAACTTAAAACTCGGGTTTCAATACTTGTGTTGGGCACAAAAAAGATAAGCCATTGTGTAGCTTTGTGCTTAACTATAAACAAAAAAAAACAACAAACGACCAGTCTGAAGAGCCATTACAACGAAGTTTGTCATATTTTTTGTACTGATAGAACCTATTAAACAATTATTTAGAGTTGACAAAATTAAAAAGTTTCAGCTACAGTTTAAACTGAAGACTAAAGAAAATGGATCCACAGCAGTTTGAGTTAGCCACATACCTGTCAAAACCCTCGCTGCAGCTCCAATGGTTTGTCGTTGGTCTTCTCAAGTGATCTTGGAAGTTCGCGTCAATGCACTATGAAACATTTTCAGTGCATATGATCTAATTTGACCTCGCTTTTCTTCACAGAGACTCTTAACAGTGATTGTTTGTTCGTTGCACTTTTTCGCGCTAAGCTACTCGAATTAGCTGCGCTATTCATCCACAATTCGTTCCATGTATGTTTGTTTGTTTCTTGAATTTCGCGCAAAGCTACACGAGAGCTATCTGCTCTAACCGTCGCTAATTCAGCAGTGTAAGACTAGAGAGAAGGTAGCTAGTTATCAACACCCACGGCCAACTCTTGGGCTACTCTTCTAATAACATTAGGATTGACCGTAACATTATAACGCCCCACGGCTGAAAGGATGAACATGTTTCTGACGCGGATTCGAACCCCGACCCTCAGGTTACGAGTCGAACACCCTAACCACCTTGCCATGCCGGGCCCAATTCATTCCTAAATGAAAGATTAGAGGGAAGACGGATAGTCAACACCACTCACTGCTAATTCTTGGGTTAACGAACAGTGGAACCGACTGTTACTTTATGATTCTCTTACGGGTAAAGGAGTGAGCATGTTCAGTTTGAGAAAAGCGTCGGCATCACTTGTTACACCGCAAATATCTCTGTGCTAAACATTCTTATTAGCTAGAAAGATAGTAAAGTAGTTTACAAGTTTGACGCTTGGCAAAAATGAGAGTAAGTTATTCATTTGAAATTAGCAATCCGAAATATATAGCATTAAAATTCATAATATCCTGCGAAACTTCTGAACAACCACATTTTTAATCAGTTCCAGTATATGGCAAAAACAAACAGCATTTATGTGTTAGTACTGAACTTTGCCAACAAGTTTCGTCATCGTGGTTACACAACCACCCAAGATGCAGGCATTATGTTTAGTGTTTAAACACATAATGATTTTATTCTTATATAAAAATATTGTTGTACATATTGCATTATTTTTCATTCTAAATTTAATATATTATTACCTCCCTATATGATATCATACAAGTTAAAATTAATATTATTAATAGACTACAAAGAACACGTACTACGTTTCCCTCTCGTGAAATAATGGCAGTGTGCACGAATACAGAACCCACTTACATAGTCAGAGAGAATGTTTGTTGATTTTTAGAACACAACTACATGATAAGCTATTAGTGATTTGTCCACCATGAGGAACCGAACTCCGGATTCGAATATTGTAAGTTCTTAAAATTACTGTTGAGCCACTAGGGCACCTCAGAGTGTCAAATAATGTTGTAATAATATGGTGTGGTGACACAAATTTTAGATGTTTTAACATCTAAAGCTATCTTACTACACATATATTCAACTAAAGACATTGTTAGTTCAATAGTAGAAACAACGTAATTGTAACATTATTTCCCTTAAGGTTAAAGACGTATCAGTTCAATAATAGTAATGAAATAACTATGAAAACAATAAGTAAGGTTTAGGATGCATTTGTTTAGTACTGTTATGATGTTGTTCTGTCGTTCAGCTGGTTAGTTTAAATTATTTGGTGAAAATAAGGCCAACCCCAATCTCGGTAACAATAACAATACTAGATTTCTTACACAACGTCTCTACAAACTGTCTTCACCTCTACACTATTATACGCTTGTAGGCGTAAGTAACTGTAAATAACACTCAATCGGAAATACCTCACTAATGGTAATATGATTAAATTAAAAGAATACACTTGTATAGTATCGCAGCTAATACGATCGCGCAACTGGATACACGCGATAACTAACACAATATTCACTAAAACTGAATACTTCACATGACCAAAGTAACTTACTGCTAGCTTAAGCAATCTAGCAATCTGATTAACACGCACGTATTTATATTTGATGTTTCACTTTTCGATATTTTTTCTTTTAAGTTACTACGTTTTCATGACGCAAAATGTAGAATTTTCCATGTGTTCTGGACCTACTCTTATAAACCTTTGGTTCTAAACATTGAAACAATAGATTACAACATTTTTAAAGGTGGCATAAATGTAATTACATTTATTTCAACCTAGGAAGGAATTGATTTCATGCTAGAAGAGACGTAAATGTCTCTATTAACCTGTTGACTGCCAAGTATTTCAGCTGCTACAATACAACTCTAATGCTTCTTCATTTTGTAACTTTTTCGACACGCCATTTTGGATCGAAAGTGAAACAATTTGTAAATAGGTCAAATGCATGTATGGTGCTGACATCTAGCGTTGAAGTTAGGTATTATTGAGAACGAATTAACTCGTCCGGGGCACTGTGTTACCGATCGGCTTGGACGAGTTATCTCGTCTACGGCACTGAACAGGTTAAGGATAACGGTGTGTCAGTTTAATACTGAAAGTGACCTGTCTTTATACTATAACATTAAGGTAGTCTCACTTTAAAACTAAGTGTAATGTAGTTGTGACTATATCTAATTTAAAATTGTGTATGTCTTACTTTAATACTGGTTGTTACATAATCGTAATTATTTCTATTTTAATATTAAGGAAGTATTAATTTAATACTACATATTATATAATTATAATTCTTTTCAGTGGGGCTATTAAAAGTGAAGTGACGTAATTATAATTACATTTTCTATAAACTTAGATTTATATACACACGATAAATTTAGATCTACTGCATTGTTAAGAATCTGTTACTTTAACACTGAAATGAGTAATTTTATTTATACTTACTGTAAAGTTAAGGATATTTTAACTTAAAACTAAAATTGTCCTAATGTAATTAAATATATTGTAAAACTGTAGAAGACGTGTTAAATTAAAGTTGAGAGTCAGTTAGTTGTGTCTAAAATAGATAATGCTAGTTTTTAACAAAGTGACATAACTGTTTCTACTGTAAAGTAAGAATTTGACAGTTGAAGTAACGTGGGTGTAATTACATGTACCGCAAGATTAGGGATGTAGTATTAAAAATGACACATTTTATTTAAATCTAATGTAAAATTAAGGATATATCAGTTAAATACCAGAGATGATGTAATCGTAATTCTATCTTCTGTAGTGTTAACGACTTATTAGTTTAGTACTAGCAGTAACATAACCATAATTACATCGACTTAAAATTAAAGGATGTGTCACTTTACCCCGAGGTTCGTTTATTTGCGGTGGATAGAGATAAGAAAACAAGTTAGTTTAGTTTAACTAGGAATGTAACTGTAATTATGCCTTATTTAATGTCAAAGGCCATCAGTGACAAAAAAAAATAACATTTTTCTGTGTGCGTGTTTTACTTACAGCAAAGCCTCATCGAACCATCTGCTGAGCCCACCGAGGGGAATCGAACTCGTGATTTTAGTGTTGTAAATCCATAGACATACCGCTGTATTAGCGGGCGCCGTTTATTTTTCTGTTAACTCGATACTATAAAAAATTATGATAATTTGGCACTCATTGTTATTACAATGCAATTAGAATAATGTTGTACTGATAACATTTTGTGTCATTTCAAGGATATTAGTTGGAATTGCCGATATTTGATATGGCATGATTACAGTGTAGTGGGTACAAAAACTTTTACTTTCAAAAAATGTATATTTCCACTAAACACCCGTATGTGACTTTCCTAAGCTTATACTGAGACAATCTGAATAAGGTGTTTGTTTGTGTTTTCTTACAGCAAAGCCATAGCGGGCTATCTGGTGAGCCCACCGACGGGAAATCCGGAGACATACTGCTGTACTAGCGGGGTCCTGAATAAAGTGGCTTGTCATGTTAATAATGAAAATACTTTTTTTCATCTTAAAGTTTCCAAGTTTTAATTGTATAATATCTTGTTTGTTTTGGAATTTCGCACAAAGCTACTCGAGGGCTATCTGTGCTAGCCGTCCCTAATTTAGCAGTGTAAGACTAGAGGGAAGGCAGCTAGTCATCACCACCCACCGCCAACTCTTGGGCTACTCTTTTACCAACGAATAGTGGGATTGACCGTCACATTATACGCCCCCACGGCTGGGAGGGCGAGCATGTTTAGCGCGACGCGGGCGCGAACCCGAGACCCTCGGATTACGAGTCGCACGCCTTACGCGCTTGGCCATGCCAATATCTAAAACGTTTTAAATGAACATCAAAAGTTTTTCAGTAATATATTATATTTTCTTTTATTTTCTCTACTCTAACACCAACTGTAGTAAAATCTTCAATATACTGTAAATTGAAAACTTAGCGCCCTCAGTGGCACACTGGTAAGTCTGCGGAGTTAAAGACTAGAAATCACGTTTCGATACTTCTGGTGGGCTCAGAACACAGAGCTTATTGTGTATCTTTGTGTTTAACTGAATAAAAACAAATATAAAAGTTAAATATGAAATTGAAAGCGAAAAAATAATTACCATTTTCTTTTATTTCAGTTTTTTCAAATTACTTATCTTCATAGCTTCAACTGTTTACTTATTCTCATTTGTTTTATTTTAAATTTATGGGTTTATTGCCTGTACTTTGAACCATAGAAGTGATTTTATCCTCAGTCAAGTGTAAAAGGGTTAGGCACAGCCAGGTGGTTAAGGTGCTTGACTCGCTCGTAATCTGAGGGTCGCGGGTTCGGGTCTCCGTCGCACCGAACATATTCGCTCTTTCAGCAGTGGGGGCGTTATAACGTAACGGGCAATCCCACTAGTATTTAGTAAAATAGTCCAAGAGTTGGCGGTGAGCGGTGATGATTAGCTGCCTTCCATCTCGTCTTACTTACACTGCTAAATTAGGGACGGCTAACTTTGCGCGAAATTAAAAAACAAATAAGTGTAATAAATCACGTGAGAGTCATTAGCTGGTTCACGAGAAGAGCACGTGATCTTTTTATAACCACAATCTCCATATTTTCTTCTAAATTTTGATCTTCAAAAATAATTCGCGTATCTTTCAAAAATGCATCTTCAAAACTAAATCACTCACTACATTAGGATGTCCGCAAATTACTATAATTTATCGGGCTCTCTATGTAGGCTATAAATCTGATTAAAAAATCATTTTGGTGTTCAAGTAGGATTATACAGTTTGTACATGAAGAAACTTCATCAGGCTGTTATTTTATGGCCGCTAAGATCAAATAGCTGTTATTAGCTTGTGTTTCAAATTAGTTGAAAATTACAAAAGCTTAGTAGTCAAGTTATAAAGTTTTGAAATTGAGAAATCGGAGTTTAGACACATCATATAATTACATAAAAACGAAGACAGATATTTTTTAAATATTTTGTTTTGAAATTAGCAAATGAAGACTTAGATAATATGAAAATCTGAATTATAAACTGCGCTTATAGGCCAATTTGACTGCAAAACTTCATGGCATACATATTTTTACCCGACTATAACGATAGAGTTCAAGTTACTGAAGGTCTGTATCAAATTATGAACTTGGTGTACACCATTAACCATGAGACCGGTAAACAACATCAACAGTATCAGTTTGAAACAATCAAAAAATGTAAGCAGTGAATCTGATACCAGATATATCTCAAATCTCTCTGAGGACGAATCAGAAAAAGACGTTTTCCAGACCCAGAATCAAAACCAAGATGTGAGAACGGGTAATTTAGCTTGGTAGGGTAATTGTTTTTGATATAAAACCCCGCAATGACTTATTTTGTGGATTAGTGTATTAGGTATCTATTTATCAAAAGGATGAAAGGATTAGGTTTAATTGTTTCCGGTTATTTTCTACAAACCAGTCCTCTTACCACCAAGATTTTTTCAAGTAACATCGCTTTTTTTTGCTTGATTCACATATATTAAAATTACAGCACTTTCTATAATTAGAAAGCAGTCCCACTCGTTTCTCATAGGTTTTTTTCATATCTTAAATAACTGTTGAATCCGTACACAACGCAGCCAGGCGGTTAAGGCGTTTGACTCGTAATCTGTGAATTGCGGGTTCGAATCCCCGTCCCACCAAATATGCTCGTCTTTTCAGCCAGGTGTGTGTTATAATGCGGTGATCATTCCCATTATTCTTTTGTAGAAGAGTAGCCCAAGAGTTGACGATGGGTGGTGATTACTAGTTGCTTTCCTTCTAGTCTTATACTGCTAAGTTATGGACGGCTAGTGCAGATAGCCCTCGTGTAGCTTTGCTCGAAATAAAAAAACAAACGTCCAACGCAGTTAATCCATTTTAAGAAAGAAACAAACAACAAATTTTCTCACTCATAAATAGTAATTTAATTTAGTTATTGTATATATAGCATCAGTGTGTTCCCACAGTTTATTGTACTAGATTAAACAGCTATCGCAAATATGATATCACAGCATGTGCGCTCCGTTTTGCAACTACAAATACACTTAGCACTGCATACAGAACCGTTCCTGCATATTTAGACATTTATAAGGCTCCATGATGCTTATCACATAGTACAAAATCAACTTAAGCATTTAATTTGTGATGTCAGTAAGGAAATTAACAAGAAATATAAAATATGTTTTGATCACCAGCGTCTCTTTAGGATGTGTTAGTTTAACAATAGAAGTCATCACATGTACTTATAATTAACTTCTGATCAAAGCTAGCTAGCTACCCACATACAATTTTACCCACTAATGCATAAAACTAATCTAATATACCGTTCTTATAATTATTAAAATACACTGATACGTCAGTTGGATACTACAGCTGTTAGCGATATTTTTGGCAGTAATCCCATTTATTCCTGGTCGCACCAAATATGCTCGCCCTTTCAACCGTGGGGGCATTATAATGTGACGCTCAATCCCACTATTCGTTGGTAATAGAGTAGTCCAAGAGTTGGCGGTGGGTGGTAATGACTAGCTGCCTTCCCTCTAGTCTTACACTGCTAAATTAGGGACGGCTAGCGCATATAGCCTTCGAGTAGCTTTGCGAATTCAAATTCAAAACAAAATCCCATTTATAATAAGGTTGAGGATTGTAGTGATTAGAAGAGGAGGCGCCATACTAAATATCTGTTTGCCTCTCAGACCGCCTTCCCAAAAATTTCCATTAAAAATTACAGCTCACAAAATACCATATTTTCGAAACATAACCGAATCCCTGGTTAAATCTGTTACTTTTCTAGCCAATCAGAGTAATAACTGAAAACATTTTACAGATATTCGTTGTAAGTTACTTTGGTAATTTTCATCCCACGCTTTGCCTCGCCACTATGTCCTGTAAAATGAGGGGTATCTAACTTTATGACTACAAGAGATGTTACTGTTTTTATATTTACTGTAGTGTTAAAGGTACGATAAATTTCAACAGAAGTGATGTAACTGTAATTATATCTACTGTAATGTTACACATGACAGTTTACAACAGAAATGATGTAATTGTAATTATACCTGCTGTAATGATAAGGATATGACAGATGATCTTTTTGTAATCCTGTCTACTGAAAAGTTAAGGGCTGTCAATTTCACACTACATATTTATCAACTGAAAGGCTAAGGTGCTTTTATTCTGACCTTTTAAGAGAGTTAATTATAATTTGTATTTATTCTTTGATGAATAGGCGTTCCAATACTATTTACAGTCTCCTAAAGTTCTAACGTTTTCGTAAAAATAATTAGTGATTTGTAAACGAACTTCCGAAACACTGAGGTTCTGATGAGTCAACACACAAAAATTAGCAATACCTAATTGAATTCCTTCTATGATTAATACTATTTTAACACAAACTTTGCTTCAATGTTTGAAAATATTCGGCTAACAGCAATAATATATATTTCAAATAAAATGGAAACAGTTCGTGATGACGAAAAACTCACTTGAAGTAAAAATATATCTTAGAACGGCTGGACTGAAGGTTGAAACGTTGTTCTCTGCTTTACTAGTAAAAGTGTTAATACCCATACCAGCCGTCCTGAGAAAATGAAAACAGTTCATTCATTTTTCTATCTTGTATTTCCTTTGGGTGAACGAATTTTTTGTTTAGTAAAGTATATGCTAGGTCCATAGGTCCAGTCGATTATTGGAGGTCAAACTGCTTCTAGCTTTAATAGTAAATTGTTAGCCTATTGTTATACGTATGTGTGTTGTGTATCCATATTTGGTTCAATGTTTTTGTTTGTTTTAAAATTAAGCTGGGAAAGATGCTAATTTAAATTCCTATGTGGTCTCATGTTATGTACATATGCGAAGAGAGATCAGATTTAGAGCTAAAATTAAATATATACTTACTTATATTTATTGATGAAAATTTAAGATACAGTTTTTTCCCATGAGTCCGACTGAATAGTAATAATGCAGATTGTTTTATAATCAGTCTGATCTTAAATATACAATTTCGATAATTACGAAAATATTAACTTTCTTCTGGCAGGACAGCGCTAAATTTATCGACACACGACGCAAATATCCGTGTGGTTCTATGCTAAACAACAAACGTATGATAGATATTCGTATGCGACTTGAACACTTGCGGACAATATCATTCTGTATAAAAAGGTCGAAAGTATCAATCATCTAGTGATTTAAAAAATAAAACTTCACTTTCTGTAAATTGTCGAGTTTACTTCACTTTGTTTTAAGCTGTTACCTTGAAGAAAATAACAGTCAAGTGTCTGTAAAATATTTTTTATGTAGTTCTGTTGTCAGTTTTTTTTCTTTTTAAAATCTGGGTTAATACCCAGTATTCTCGAGTCAGCATTATCCGAGCTAAAGAAACCATACAATAATTGATCAAGTACAGTTAAACTAGAATCCTTATTTGTGAGATGGCAGATGGTCGAAGTAGGAATACTTTGAGACTTGCAGTTCCAACGGATTCTTAATATTTTACACAAGGCTGTATATAATTTAAAACAATCAATTTGTAAATTATCCTCGTGTCTCTAGAAATTGTAACTTATTACTGTAACACTGTTCTGTGTATCACATTTGTCTTCCATTCAAGAACTAACAAATTTTTGCAAGCCTGTAGATTTGCCTTACTATTAACCATTTCACGTTTATTTTATCTTTCTATCTGTTCTTCTATATTCCTACCATCATTGCTGCTCATGTTGTGCAACCAGCCGAGTTCCAACTTATTAATCCAATTTTAACTGTGTTATTCATTCTAATTCCATAGGTTTCGTAGGTAAGCAAAGTACCTCACCCACATATGCTACATCACACACGATGAAATATTACATCAGAGTAGGAGTTCGTGTATCTAGGGCAAACAGTCGTGAAAAGAACAGACTAGAGAAATGCATATGTTTGTTTGTGTATACGTCACTGTACCACCATCTGTCTGGTGAACTGTATAAATAAAATGAATACACAGTTTAACAGATAAACTTGTAGATAGAAATTATATCTATATAATTTTTGTACGCGTGGCCTTAAGCATTAGGGTTAATATATTTTCTAAAGAATGTTCATGAAGCTTTAAACTTACTTGAGTACTTCCCGCTCCTTGTCTTCCTCAGCTTTTTGCCTCTGCATAACATTTTCTATTATCTTCCTCTCTTCCTCACTGAGGTGACTGAGGTCAGGCATTGGAGGGACCACGGCCGGACTCTGACTCTCCATCCCCACACACAAACACACCTAGGACTACAATGGGGTGGGTCCCACAGTTTAGGCTTAGTGATGGTACGGCTGGCTGAATAATGGCGGCGGACGCAAGCGTTGTACTTGGTTTGTGTACTTCGTTAGCATGGCGGTTGTCAGCTAACTACGACTGACTTTGTTCTTCTGGCTTTTTTCTTTGACAGTTGCAAACATACCGACCTTTAGGTCTCCGCATTACAACTGGAATGCTGACAACTCCTGGATACTGTCTGAGTTCTAAATAGTGGGAAGGGAAACAGTTGAAGTGTTCCGACGTTTTCTGCTTGCTCCACTAATTTCTGGAGACTTCTGCTTCCTATCATCCTCGTTAGGTGGCGCTGTTTTACGCATATATGTGCATAGAACGTTGAACGTTCTCTTATGAATAAGTTAAGGTCTATTCGTGAGAGTGCAGGGGTAATAACGTCATGCAGCTGACCAATCAAAGATCGCTGTTACTCTGACGTTAGTATCAGATCGTTTCATTGTGGTTGGCAAAGAGAAAAAATATGTGAATGAAATAATCTTATGAAATCTCAGACAGACACTAAGTATAGACGGAGCCGGCGTGACGCTGGTCCAGTTCGTAATTTTTTATGTCTGATTTTCATCTGGCTCCAACTTATGCACATAACATGTTCTTTTCTTCTTACATCGAGATGTTAGCTAAAGAAAGTACGTATAATCGATATAACGAGGTAAATCGACGTCTTCAAATTCATCAAATAACACATTCTCTAATTGCCCCTGTGTAATTGTCTTCACTACAAAGTTAATTAATCTCAACAGTGAAGATGAACTTAAAGAGCCGTAATGTAATTTTTTTTTGCTGATTTTTGAAATACAGCACATAACCCTATGGTTTTAGCCCTTTGTTTGTTTTTAAAGATGTCAAAAGCATAATAAGTAGTTATTTATAAAATTGGAATCAACTAAAATGTCATACATTAATCAAATCAACTTTCAAAATCAATGCTTAAATAAAGTTAACTTGATCATTTATTATAGTATTTAAAGTAATTAAAAGGAAAAGATTTAAAAAATACAGATTGCGAAAGTTAGATAAGTTATTATAGTAATTGTTTAAACTGGATGTATTTTATGCTATTGAACTCTTAATGACTAAGTGTTTGTGAAATATGCTGAAATAAAAAAACAACTTGATAAATCTGTATACGTAGCTGTTTATTCGGTTCTTTTTAGATATTATTATTTATGAAGCCCAATGTGAAATTAACATGTGATATACTTCTCTTTAAAACACTTGTAGATCTAGAAAGATAAAAATAAATGCTTTATTAATTTATGAATTATTGTGAATAGAATTACCTTAATCTGATAATGGCAATGACCGCAATAACTAGTATTACAATTTATATAAAAATGAATAGCTTAGTTTTGCGTAAATATAAATATATTCTTCAATGATCCTTGTTTAATATTGTCTTTTATTCAGTAAAAAATTATAAACACATGTTTTATCATTTGATATTTCATCTCTTCAAAAAACTTTAAACCTGAGGTGATCATTCCTTATTGTCTGTCTTGGATATCCACGAAAAGCTGCTCTAGGGTTATCTGTGCTAGCTCTCCCTAATTTCAAATTGAAAGCCTAGAGTAAAGGCAACAAATCAACATCACCAACTCATCGACTATTCTAAGCGAATAGCGTAAGTTAAAAATAGTTTTATAATGCTACCATGGCTCCAAAGCGAGGAGCGTAATTTTAACGAGAGAGGACGAGAACCAAGGACTCTCGTATTCATAATCTGGCATGATAACTTTTAAGCTAGGTAATGTTTGTTCAAAAATAAATACCCCACATTTAATGATGGGTAAAATATCAGATCATTCCTTAAGTAATGTCTGATTTTAGGTTTCCGAAAGGAGAAAGAATTTCAAACCCTTTTAATGTTATTTAATCAATAATGTATGTTCCATTATTATTAATCACTTCCCGCCAACGATTCACAATCCCGCGTCTGAATGCCACTTCTATAAAATTGTTGATGTTTAGAGGAAAAGAATGTAGAGAGGGTAGTTTGACATTTTCATGTGTTCCAAGCTCATTTCCATCAAGATTGTTCTGCAAACTTCGGAAAAGATAATAATTAGATGGGGCAAGGTCTGGAGAATAAAGAGGACGTGGAAGTTGTTCCCAGTCTAACTCTTCAATTTTTATAGATGTGATCCTTGCTGTATGGGGCCGTGCATTATCCTGGTATAACAAAACACCTTTACGATTGATGAAAGCAGGCCTACTTTCTTTCAGTGTAACATTCAAGCTCTCTAACTGTTGACAATAGAAGTATAATGTAATCTTTACATTGAGTGGCAGCAACTCAAAGTGGTTCACATCATCAATATCCCACCATACGCTTAGCAAGACTTTCCTAGGGTGGAGGTCCATTTTGGGCTGTGCTTTAGCCAGTTTACCTGCATTAAGCCATTATCTGCGGCGCTTAACATTTTTATAAAATATCCATTTTTCATCTCTAGTCATTAACCTGTCCAAAAAAGTGAGTTACGTTCACGAGAGTGCAGAGAAGTGCACTGAGTGCTCTAAGGCTGGCTTCTGTCAAATCATGGGGGATCCATTCTCCAAGTATTGATACCTTTCCAACCTGTTGCAGATGACAGTGAACTGTTGAATGAGTTGAATTAAGCTTCTGTACTAGTTTTTCAACTGTTACAGCACGATCTTCATAAAGTTCAGCCAGCAGCAAGTCATCATTAAACTCAACATGATGACCTGAATGTGGCGCATCACTTAAGCTGTAGTCACCTGATATGAACTTCTGAAATCACCTTCGACATTTTCTTTCATTGAAAAAATCTGCACCATAAAAACCTTTAACGTTTCGTGCAGTTTCTGCTGCACTATTGCCTTTTTTAAACTCATAAAGTATTATATGCCGAATGTGCTCCTCAGATACATCCATCTTCATAAGGATTTATTTGAGTAATGATATGAAAAAGTGGAGTTGGGTTAGTTTCTTTTATTTGTCTGAACATTTTTATGCACGTCTTACTACAAATTGTAGTCATTAAAGCCTTCTACAAAGACAGAAATGATGATGCACTTTCTATATTAAATTTTCGAACATTATTTATGGGATGACCTGATATGATATGAAATTACAACATGTAAAATAAAATGATGGTAAAAAGCTCATCAAGTTAAAATAATTTTATTAGAAAGCAAGAAAACAACGTTTCGGGTGACAGCCTTTCATCTGTTTGCACGTTAAAAGGCTGTTGCCCAACATATTTCACCAATAGAAGTTGCTTAATTTTGCGAGCTTTTCACCATTATTTTACTTTAGATTTTGCAATTTTCCTTGTACGTGCAATTATTTTATTATTAAAATAATAATTCATATTTCCTATTGTATGCAGAAAAACAACATATTTGCTTTTTTAAACGCAAAGTTTAGTTTGAAAACACTCAAAGGTAAAAAAAAAAAAATCTCTCTTTCGTCTTCCACAACTCGAGGGTTCGTACAATAACAATATTATTAGATTCAGAACTTTTAGATAGTTTGAACGTTGTAATGGATATGCTGAACAATATTGAATTTTAAAATAAATTACACCTCCGCGTAAAGGCAAGAAACAGCACAATCCATGTTCATATCAATCAGTGTGATTAATAGAGGTTGTTAGAAAGATTAAGTTACGATTAAGACCCAGTATTTTATGTAATAGGAAAACGTGTGCCATCTAATGGAAAATTTAATCAATAATATAAAGTGAAGCATCAACAATTGAAAAAATCCAGCAACAATGGCAAAGAAAACAGAAAAAAATCTGCGAACTCAAAAGCTGGACAAGGATAGTACAGTAATGAGCATATATAATTATGGACCGTAAAAAACTGTTAATAAAGAAGACTGTTCTCTCAGTCTCAGTCTTTAATTATAATTATTGCACAAAGGTAAATTATCATGTTATGACATGTTTCATCGCAAGATGTCCGGGAAATATTATTTTATTTTTATTCCCATAAATTTCTGTATTTTTTGCAGGCTTATGTTGTTAAATATTTTAAAGCTAGTTTTTATATATAATACAAAGTAGAATATGTGAAGTCTTGTCAGCTAGGAGTGGTACGAAGAAATGACTTATTCAAATATAGTAATGGGTATGGGAATATAATACTTTATATTATTGATTAAATTTTCCATTAGATGGCACACGCTTTCCTATTACATAAAATACTGGGTCTTAATCATAACTTAATCTTTCTAACAACCTCTATTAATCACACTGATTGATATGAACATGGATTGTGCTGTTTCTTGCCTTTACGCGGAGGTGTAATTTATTTTAAAATTCAATATTGTTCAGCATATCCATTACAACGTTCAAACTATTAAAGATACTAAAAGTTCTGAATCTAATAATATTGGTAAGTTCTGTTATTGTACGAAAGGCCAATCGAGTAGTGACTTGTGGAAGACGAAAGAGAGATTTTTTTTTTTTTACACACCTTTGCTTCTGAATCTGACATGGACAAATTAAGTAAAATGTAGTAAAAAAAACATACAATTTTGAGGCTTTGGTTTCTAAACTTCGCCGGCTTTCGGTGTTTATATCTTAACTTATAAAGCTAGATATTGTAAACAAAGTCAAGTGATATATATAATGAATAAGAAGACGTATTTCTTCATTGAACGAAATTGTTCAGTGAAGAAAGATGTTTACGAGAAGGTATAAATCAGATATAAATAACAGTGCAAAGGTGAGAAAAAAAGTAGAAAAATAATAAGAAATTCGTCGTAAATTCCAAATGTGTATGTTGCCTAATATAGAAATCAAACGTTTCCCCAGAAGGCAAATTTAAGTCTAAGAATAGAAAAGCTGAAAATACAATATGAAGTGTCAACCTGTGGAGTTTGTTATGTCATTACTTCTTATGACGAAAAAATGTTCAAGTGAGCTATCTAGTAAGAAATGTTTTGTTTGACCAATGTTCAGTATACCACATTCTTTACATATCACATTATATGTCAGTTTTTTTTTTAAACGCACATTGTATCTGGAATTTTCTGTTGGGATCATATATGGATAGTATGTTAACATATTGGAAGTTGAAGCATTTCTTTCTATGACGAGACGCGCTACTAGGGGTAGATTTCTGGCCGACTACAGTACTTTGTTTTATATTCTTATGTCTGTAACAATAAATGGGTTTTCCTTTAAAAAACTGGAAATTGCTGAATCGTCAGTAAAGACATTGAAGTTTTGTTGAAAATCTGTTCATGGTATTAGAATAGTGAGTAAAGATAAGTGATGTTTGAGAGTTTGTAGACTTAAGTTTCGGTTTAAGGGTTTATTCTTGGTTTAAAGAACTGGAGCGTTGGACGGCTTTCTTTATAAATGACTTAGATTAAGAGCGATTGATAAATAAGTCTTTAATTTCTTTACAGTTTGACTCGTAATTGTTTTGTTTACTTCAAACTCTCCGTAGTCTTAGGAACTGAAAACATGTACCTTAATAGATCCACGATAAATGTATGGACTTATAACTAAAACTGGGGAGAGGGGTTCGATTATTCGCGGTGGACAGATCACAAATAGCCCATCTTGTAGCTTTGGGCTTTAAAATGTATTTGACGTTAATACAATATTTTTGTATGTGAATGTAATAAAATTGTGTACTCGTTTACATCAGTATTTGATGAAACTGTTTTCTTTCATCAGATATATAATAAAAATGGTATTTTTTAGGTATATGTGGTAAATACATTCTTATGTGCATGTAACCAAATTAAGAATATTGTTTATTCTCCCTTAATACAGCCTAATTCTGATAACATATTAAACAGATGAGTTTATACAAATTGAGAGATTCTCTTCATCAGTCAAAGTTTTTCCTAGACCTGCAGATGTATAAAGAAGTGCTTTAAGGTTGATATTTTTTACAGATAAAATTAAATTTTACGTATCATGTTTCAAATCATTATATGATACCATTTGCTAACCCGCCAGTGGCACGTCTGCAAAATGCTAAAAACTGGGTTTCGATACTCGTAATTGGCAGAGAACAGATAGCTCTTTGTGTAATTTTTGTGCTTAATAACAAACAACAACAGTCATTTGCTTTCTTTGTAGAATGCCTTAAAAAGAAACGTACATTAAGTCGTCATAAGTGTTTTTCTTAACCCGATAGTTTTATGCTTATATTAAATATACTGAAAATGTATATGTTAACCTAGATTTTATATTTACTTCAGCAAATAAGATTCTAGATCGATTCCAAAGATGCTTGGGTATTAGAGAACTTGGTCTATTAGTTCAATGTGCTAGTTTGTTCGTTACATTCTACGATATGGAGCAGTGAAACAAAATGTTCTCTTGCCTCAGTTTTATAAGTTACTTACATTTTGTCCTCAGATGAACTCTATATATAGTATGGAACAATAACTTCCATACAGTTCATTGCTTTTCATATACAAACAAGTAATAAAACATTTTGTAAATTTAAATTAAATAGGGATGACTGCTAAAATAGAATGAAAATAAGAATATAGGGATGGTACAACTACACGTAATTCATCCTCACGTGATTTTCAGTTGTAAAATGCACGAGTACAGAATGAGTAAGTAATCGTTAAAATTCGATCGACCTTACATCAGAAGTTTCTATTAATCAAGACATAATTTGACTAAGTTGGTTTTTCTTGTACATAAGTCATGGTTTTTAGTTCACTACTTTGATTCCTACCCTGGAAAGGTCACGATATTATAATAAACAAACTGCATACCAACAGTCAGGAATGTATAATTTCTGCATTTTAAAGTGTAACATTAAATTTTAATATTTGAAGTCACGTGGGAATGATCTATGTATAGCTATATCATCCCTATATTTTTGTTTACATTATTTCTGTTACTACTATCCAATAACATTTTACATGTACATGTTTTTATTACTTATTTTGTGCCGTTTTTTTCCTGTGACTGAAAGTTAGTGCATTTTACAAATGTGTGTAATTTACATCACGTATTGATTTTTTTTACTCATTTACTTCATATATAATGTAGTTGGCTCCTTAAGACACCGACTGTATAGTGCACAAAAAACATTGAGCATTTTACACGTTACACTCATCTAATATTCATTCACTATTTGCTAGTAATTATTGTTTCATTCTATACTAGTTATTACGACGAAGCCATGGCATTATGCACTAGCCAAAAACACATAGTGGATTTGGGTTTGCACTGACATTAGTGGTAAAGAAGTTGTACAGTTATCTCGACTGAAACAAGAAAGATCAACACGTTTATGGGTTGATCACTTCCTGGTTTGGTATCTTACCGATGGTTTCTGGCCTTGCTGGGTAGAGAAACAAATGAAAGTGAGGAGCAGTCATCTTTTAAAGTGAAACTCTCGATCACTATTGAGTTTGTAGCGTACATGTGTATCAGGCCTATTGAATACCTTGGTCATCCTTACATGTAGGTTCTACCGACTATATGGCACGTTACATTATTACTAATTTTTTCCTTATTGAATTAAATGAAATTAGGTTTGAGAAAACTGAAAGTTGCACCTCCTAGTGCTAAATAAAGTATCTGAACACTGGTGGATCTGAAAGAAGACGTGAGGGTGGCTGGTTTAGGGTATCAACAACATCAGAGGACTGGCAACTATAGCTAACCAAAAAAAATTGAAGTTTGCCATGATTAAACCTCCAGGGACGATTTTGGCTGGCAAGGGATATTAATTTTTTAAGACAATCAGAAAACGATGTTACTTTATCTCCCAGATATGCTTCGGCCATAAAACATAGAATACACCACCTGGCTTAGTACGTCAACACGTTGGAACCATAACGAGTATTTACAATTTGGAGATAATTATGAGGTTAACTTTGGAAGTGTTTGAATCATGATGCAAACTAGCGCCAGCTTGGACATCTCAACACGTGTAATGTCTCGCAGAGACAGAGGGGCGGAATTACAAATGCTAAGTAAGCCTTATTTTTCATCCTTATGGGCATCACGTATAAACGCAGGTGGTCAGACCTGTGTTCTTACCTCATAAATGTTTGAAGACTTCTGGAGATGTTGCAGAGACAGTTTGGAGTGATTCATTGAAATTACGTAAATCTCCAAGAACTCCAAACTGCGATTTTGGAAGAATGCCAGTTTTTCCCGCAACCGGAATTTTGAGCTGTAATTCACAGCATACCACATTGAGGCCAATGTTAATATGCGAACCATAAGGCTCAGATATAGCTATTCATAATTTTGTGCTACTGACCAAAGGGATGTCAGATAGCAAGCAACACCTGCCACCACAAGCCCTCTAACCAATTTTTTGAAGTAAATAACATGAGTGAATACCAATCACAGATTTAGTGGCATCACGTCTTAAGCCTTCTGGCCTGCTGTCCAACGTGTAAACTACTAAGCCAAGTATTGCTTAATGTTTTTAAAACAGCTTTTTCCTGTGTTTGTAATTATTCTTATGTTGGAAGACATGTATAAATTAGATAATTTGGTTATTTTTTCTTTGTTCTGTTTACAGCAAAGATACTAAGGCCATCTGCTGCTGTCCCCAATTTTTAACAGCTGATCAGAGTAATCACAAGTCAACAACCATCAATGATGTAACAATGATAAAACTTTTTAAAATTAAACATTAGTTAAACTTGCAAATAAATAATTAGTAGATAATTTCATGTGTTAAAACTATTAAAAACATTTCATTTTTATCATTTTGGATAATTACAGTTCTAAAGTGCTATTTTCATAAATTATGTAATTTTTATAACAAGCTAAAGAATAATATAAAGTTTATTTTCTTGTACATAGGTGTTCTCACAAATTTAATTTACATGATTTCAGATCAGCTGGCCTACATGCAATATACTTTGTTACTTAGCATTTTAATAAATTAAGAATGACTGAAGGCACAGTTTGTAATTGCTTAAAATGTTTACTTTCTAGAACTAAAGATTTACTAGATGGATACACAAACAAGAAAGATCATTTTGATGGGGGGATAATTTAAAATTTGATTACAAAGGGACAGATTATGATAATAAACCTTAAGAAGCATTAATTTCTATAAATTACAGTTTGCTGGGTCTATACAAGGAATTTGATACACTTCTGTACAAATATGCATGGAGAAATATCTTAAAACAAAATTTAGATTTTGGGGACTTAGAAGAAAATAAAAGTGAAAAAAAAACAGCAGTTTAATTTTTGTTTTAGGAAACTAACTTGGTCCAAATATAAAAAAAAAACGTAAGAAACAAGTAGTTACAGAAAGAATATAATCTATAGAAGATGTGTCACAGGTCAAAGAATCTTCAAATACTAATTTTTAAAACTGATGATTAGATTTGTTTATATAATTGGATATTTTTTACTATCTAAATAGAAATAAAAAATGATTACAGTGCTTGTTCATCACAAGAACTTTGATATGTTTTAACTTTCGCACAAAGCTACTTGAGGGCTATCTGCGCTAGCTGTCCCTAATTTAGCAGTGTAAGACTAGAGGGAAGGCAGCTAGTCATCACCACCCACCACCAACTCTTGAGCTATTCTTTTACAAATGAATAGTGGGATTGACCATCACATTATAATGCCCTTCATGGCTGAAAGGGCGAGCATGTTTGATGCGACGGGGATTCAAACCTGAGACCCTCAGATTATGAGTCAAACACCTTAATCCACCTGGCCATGCCAGGCACAAGAACTTTGAACAGAATTTAGATTAAACAAAACACTGTGTGATCAGTGGTAATTTATATTAAAATATATTTTATATTTTTAAAGTTTTACGTCAAAACAACGATCAATATTACAGATTAATACCTAACAAAAATAAACGTAAATCTTTTATTCTCCCCATGAATGTAGGGATATACATGAAAGTGTTTATTTAACAAATAAAATCAGAATAGTTTTAAACAATTTGGAATGTTAGGATGGTTAATCGACCCACTCCTGACTAATAACCTTGATGTGAACATTAAAAATTTAATCAAAATATGTAATGTATTGTTTACAATATCAAAAATAACTTAATTTATATAGTGTAAAAATATAAATGGAAATAAAATAAGGTTTAGGTAGCACTGCCCCTAAGTTAAGTACAAAAAACTTAACAGAAAGTGTTAATTACCAGTTTGAATGTCATTTATGGACATAGAAAGGAAATACCATGAGAAAAACATGTGCTTGTTTGATAACCAGTTCACAATGATTATGTTAAAAATATCATGCATTTTATTTTTTGAACACAAGAAGCCAACATTCTACCATATAGGTGTTAATTCTGCTTGTATTTTATTTCACAATCCAAAAATAACTTAACAGAAAAAAACAACAACAAATTTTTAAATTTTATTAAGCCAGGAAGCAGTTCTTGCAAATACAAGTTTGAACAACATCTTTACAATGCAATAATAATAACAACAACAAACACATTTAGGTTTTAGCCAATCACATTTAAATTTTAACACAAGACTTCTATTATAAATCTGTGTGTTAAAACTATCAGCATACAAGCACCAGGCACTAGTTTTTATTTTATAACAACCATTTTTTTGTTGATATTTGTTTCAATAAATATTTCAACTTAATGTATATAATAAATGCAATAGGAAAAAAAAAGCCCTAACCTTGTAGTTTGTTATGAACATCCCACCTGTACAACCATATAAACAAAAAAATTTAACACTCCAATACAAAAATTAAAACGTTTACTTAATTAAAAAAAACGAAATTATGTTCCTAAGGTTACAATATCAAATAATAATGATACAATGTTTCATTTTAAAATTAGCATAATGTTCCTTAAACTGCAATCAACAGCTTTTAAGATACTCACTTCAAACACTCAAGTTCTAGTACGTAAATCACATTTTCATGAACACAAAGTTATCTTTATCTCACTGTTAGAAAAAAAAAAAGACTTTCACAGCACTTTAAATAAAGAAAATGGATATCACTTTTTATACTGTACATGTTATCACATTTGATTGTAGGACAAGTGAAAAGAACTTAGGTAACAAGTACAAGGTACTTTGTGTATATATATATCTATCTATTAGATCTAATGGCTATAATGCTGTATACATAACAAGCTTTTCACCATGTTCTTAAGATGATTCATGAACATTATAATGTTCTGATAACTCTTATATACAAGATGACTCTAAGCTTCATAGTTGGAGAATATGCTTTCAAAACTTAAAACCAAAAGCATCTACATAACATCTTCTGGAATGGCTGAGATAAATTTTTGGGGATTTACAATTATATCTAATCTATCATAAAATCAACTCTCAAATACTCTTACCTGACACTCAAATTTTTTCTTACATTTTCTTCACTTGCATACTAAATATATGCCTAAAACAAAGGGCTTCACTTTCTGGAATGACAACTTAATGTTACCATAGTATGATTTTGAAACAATTTTCTAAATAAAAAAGATTATTTGATTTTAATTTTGTGCAGTTTGAGCTTAAAACCTAGAAGTTCTGTGAGCACTGCTGAAAATGCTGATAAGATTACAACCTTTGTAATGTTGTACAAATAGGGATTGGCACAAAGTCCAGAAATCTTGAAGGGACTCTCCAGTTCCTAGGAGGGTAACAGAAAAACTTGTTAGTAAGAAAATATTATTGTATCTAAAATTCCAAGATATGGCAGTAAGGGTTAAGATTTCATAATTAAAACAAACACCTTATAATGACTGTATATTCTAAAGTGACAGTGCCACTTTAAAAGGTTTGCACTCAAATGTTGGATATATCTGTACAGCACTTTTTAACCAAAATTACCTAGTTAAAAAAATCATTTTTGATGTAAAGTCTAACTTTGTTGTATTTAGTTATTTACTAATATTTAAATTATTCAAATTTTAAATTACTATACAATTTCAATAGACACAGAAATGGGCAAGACAGATAAATTATACAGACATACCAGCAGGTTTACAGCTGTCACCCTTTAAAATAAAGATTATATGTGAGAAACTACAAACATTTTTTTGTAATAGATCACTTGCACAAGTGATACTACTTGTATATTATATGTATATAATTGTATATTGTATATGGGTGTACATTTCAAACATAGTTGTTTCTCATATTCTACCTAATAACTGAGAATAATCTTTCTTACTTTGTAATAAAGAATATTTGTATGTTACTAGCCACAATGAGTGTCTGTTTCAGGGCAAATGTATGACAGATATAACTAAGAACTGAATTTTACATTTCAAATGAAGAGCAAAATATCCTACTTCTGTAAACATATTTTTTTCTTTACAAAGTGAAGCATTACAAAACAGGCTGTTACAGGATATAAAGGTTCATTGGGAGGCCCTTTACATAACATGTGTGTTTAAAATTTTACTTATTTTGTTGGTCTCTTAACTCCAACATGACAAGCAGAAATGTCATTAAAACTATCAGAAAGAATAGCATACATCATGGACAATACAAGTAACAACTGATTTTAGTATGCAACACTGAAAATTAATTAAATTTTTTTTCTAACTTGACTATTATAAAATACAAGTTTTTCAAAGCAATACGAGTTTATTTTTTACCTTCAGCAAGTCCGATGCCAACTTTAGAACATTGTTTGCTAACATCAGCTCTTCCTTTTTGTGAGGCTTTTGCTCCATGTGAAGATACAAGTTAATCTAAAGAAAAAAAAAACCAGAAGAGAACACATATTCAAAGCTATATTACAACTATCTTTCCATACGTACCAGTTTTGTTATGTTAAATCACTGAATATGAAAAGTATTCTGTGACAGAAAAGTGACTGGGAAAGGTACAATTTTAGCAATTCTACTTCCTCAGCATAAGATAAAAAGAGGTATACTGGTACCAAAACATTTTTTAACTACTTTGAGATTTGTGGAAGGATATCACATGAAAAACTTACTTATTTTCAAATATATTGCTTGACTTTAAAACTAGCCTAAAGAAGATATAAAACTAAATAAATATCCATAACAAATCTAAAACATAAGATAAAAAATCAAAACATTCACCTGTTCTGTAATAAGAACAGAAAAGTTGCGGTATTTCTTGTTTAACTTTGATCCTAAGATCATAAATCGCATTAAGAAGATACCTATGGAGAGACACCAGCAGAATGCTTCCCAACAGTAGAGACGTTCACCAAACTGATCACTTTCTTTCAGTAGCTGTTACACAAAATAATTTATAACTTTTACTGTGAAACTTAGTTAACTACAAATATAAAGTGTTTTCAGGAAACAGACAAAATATAAATGATCGTTCTGAAAGTTTTAAACATTTCATTCCAGTATCAAGTTATTTTATTATGGTCAACAAAACTGTTAATGAGTACATCAGAATATGCTATATTTATTCAAGTAATTACAATTGAAGTTTATTATATCCACATTACACAAACAGAAAATAATGATAGGTAACTGATCAAAAATATCTATAATACTAGCATTTTAACAATATCAGTTGGAGGAGCCATACAAAATTTAATGTTTTAAATATTAGGCTAGATCAGTCTCACCAAATAACTAAGTTTATCAGAACAATACATCTGAAGAATCATACTTTTTGAAATTTCTTCTTTCTTTGAAAAAAATGGTTTATTTAAAATATGATAAACTAATTCTTTTTAAAAAAACAACAACAACAAGACTTTCTACCTGCAAACACAAGAAAGACACCATGCAAATTCCAATTATAAAAGCTGTGGAGACTATTACATCAACAGATCTCTGGGGACCATGTTTCTGTAACAAAGAAGAGCTATTTAGACTATAGTTTGGTTGTATGAAAAAACATAACATAATGTAACAATATGTATACAGGTGTATACTTTTCACTGATGTGGAAGCTCTCGTCTGTAATTTTGAATCCCTGTTCCCTTAGTTTTATTTTAAAGCTTTCAAAAGCATGTTGATTTCTCTCATTCTGAGCTCTGAAAAGCACAGCATTATGAAGTGTTCCTTGTTTGGTTGACTGTTATTACACTTCACTACGAGTTTTGCTATTTGTGTGTGATTTACATTTCTGAAGCTTAGGTGTTCATTCTCCTAGTATCCCGATTGTAAATTCTATATAATCGTAATTGAAACCTGAGCACTCATACTGATAAATGATCACAAATTTAGGTAAATAACTGGTTCAGTCTTTAAGGGGAAAATGTTTATAATCTGCATTGCAATATGAAAAACACAGTTGAATTTAATTTACAAATAATTTCTGTTAATAAGTTGTCTTTTTTTTTTTTATTGTTATCAATGACAGAGTTCCTAGATGGAGAAGACCCATCAATCAACACCTTATGGTCCTCCTCAGAGCACAAAATGAGAAAAATATACATATTTTTGAAACTGTTATGACAAATAAACTGAAGAAACCAGTGAGCAACAAATTGGAACAGGTGCTTCCATTCTTGCTAAAACTGTAAATGTACCTTTCTGTAAGGAATATATACTGTTATATACACACACACCTTTACCATACATTTTAATAATCAATTATAAATGTCATAACTTTTATAAATCTTAATTATAATTCTGAAATATACAGAGACAGCAATGAAAATTATTATGGAACATAAGTAAAACACAGAGGGCTTGCAAATAACAAGTAATACTGAACCTATCAATGGTACAAAATATAACTAAAAATAAATTAATTAAAATGTTGTACATTAGTATTTGATACATGAGTATATACACTTCACTTTCATGCTGTCATAAAGTTTATAAATGTCCATTTTTAAAATATTATTTAACATGGCCTATGTTTCTTCTCAATTTTTAGGTTTAGTTAAGTATATAAACCTTAATAACTTAACACTGAGATCTTGTGCAGGCAGAGCAATGATTAAAAGTGATCTATTGACTTCTTTACCATTTGACTAGCTGGCAGAGATTCATTATGTTCCTGTGGGAATAGCATGATGGATCAGAGTCTGTCAGTTTCTACTTTTCAAGGTGCTATTAATTTTGTGTGGAACATCATTACTAGTGGCTGCAATGCAATCCCAAACTTCTACTGATTCCTTGCCATGTTTCACTAAAATACATTGACTACGATACTATTTTTTTCTCTATCATAAAAAAAAACAACAATAAACTTTATTGGTTGTTGCCAAACAAATTCAACTTTGTCCCTCTACAGTTTGTAATTCAATATCCATGTCAACTTTTTGTTTTGGTAACTGTTTCTTAGCACAGACTTCAAGCATCTAACTTCTCAAATGTAACCAGAAGCTCTCAGCATCTAGCTGAAAATTCTGATTTACTCATCAGATGGTGACAGTCTCTTATAAGATTAGCTGAAAACCATTCTAACCATGTAATTATTCACCTTTTTTAAATAAACCTGAAGTTTCATGAAGCACTGTCATTTCTTTTAAAACTAATTTCAGATCAATGGCAAAATGAACAACAACAAAAAGAAAACTATGGATTTAACAGACTTAAAACATCTACTGAAACCACTTCATGTTAACAAGTATCTTACTGATCGTGAGGTAAAATTCAAACCTATGTTTATAACAAGGTAGTTGGCAAGTCTCTACCATAATCTACTTCATAAAGAATATATTCTGAAATATTTAACATCACTTTTGGAGTGTTTTTCACTTTTATACCTTTATCATTTTAATTACTGGTGTTCTGGTTCATATATTTTCTTTAATATTTCATACAGTTCTTATTGAAGTATGGGCCTTGTTACAATTCTTCATATAGAGTATTCTTCATCAACCAAAACATTAATTTCTACATGTTTGCCATATGGTATTTTCTGCTCTGAAAGCCATAACTGTATTCACACTACTACTACTTGGCAGAGTATAATTGTCTGTATTTTAAAACTGCATACTGGCACTTTCTGATTGGATGGATGCTAACCAACATTATAAACTATTAATATGTAACTCTACTTAGGTGTACTTCATTTTCACATTATAATGAGTGACACCACCACAGCACTTGCATTTAATATCTTTCTTTCTTCATTTTCATTAATTATTCTGTCAGGTGTAGATTTAGGGTTAAATACAGCCTGGGTAAAATTATTTTATATTAGCCTTCCAATGAGATCTGGAGACAGAGATTCTTGAAAAACTGAGTGGGGTACTAAATATTCTATAATATGTACTAATGGTATTCACAGTTCACTAATTAAAGTAAAATACACCTTGTAAAATGTTCTCATTTTATAATCCAACATTTATTATACTTATAACTTGCATAGGCTACAAAATTACACAACTGAAACTACTTCACACAAAAAGTATTTGAAAAGAGTAATACAATAACCTTTTATTGGTGATCTGTACTATATCTATGTCACACAATAAGCTGTTAATCCAATTATGCTCAATTTATATTGTGATTACCAAAGTAGAATTCTTTACAATTGCATTGGAAGCTAGAATGCCAATTTCAGGAGGTGGATTTTTATACTCAACACCCCATCACCAGAACTTTACTTTTTTTTTTTCTTCTTATGATAGCAGTCACCTTTTAACAACTGTGTAGAGGCAGTGAAAGGTTACATAAATGTGAGACATTGTGGGTTTTAGTACCCACATCTTGTTCTGTTATTTTATTTTAGTATTGTCTTCTATTCCTCTTTTATTTGTTACATGTGAAGCTTTGTTTCAGACTGATAGATGTGTATCTCCATCAAAAATGGATCATAATTCCACAGTCACCTCCAAAAACTGTCACATTGTAAATCTCACATGCCCTAATAACTTTACTTTTGTTGCATAGCATTATATTTTTGTTAATTTTTATACCCATACCTTTTTGCCCATTATGTCAGAATTATTTTCATGATTTTCTAATACTTACCACCATATCTTATAAAATTTAAATATTTTCTTAATTTTATAGATAAGTTTGGATTAGTTTTTCATTCCAAGAGACATAAACGTTATTGGACACTAGTATCATCCACTCAGATTTAAAATGTATTACACACACACAATTTCTTTTTATATTATAAAATAAACACACAAAACAAATACTAATACTGAAATACATTCCACAAAAACTTTTCACACTACACGGACATCAACTTCCAAGATAAGGTTTAGTAAATAGGTAAGAAATGTATTGAAGCTGCATCAAAGGGTTTGACTGAACGAGGCTGCTGCCATTCCAGTTTCTTCGGTAATGTTTTTCACATAAACAGATGTTGAAATAACCTTGTTAGCCTTCATCTAATTCAAATACTTGTTTATAAATTGCAATTAATGCTCATCTGTACTATTCCCTATGAAACAATGTAAATATGTTGTTTGTAATCTTTTGTAAATCATATTGGAATGCCAGATTTATCAAGATATGAGTATGAGAAGAATTTTCTAAACAGGAGTTTCTAGAATGTACACATGAGAAAGAATTATGATTTTAGTGTGTTAGAAATATAACATGAGGTTTGTGCACAAATTTAAAACTACTCAATCAAGACTTATAAAACCATACAGATACTTTTCCATGACAGACATACATTTTTAATAGATATGCACACATTAAGCTAAAAATGGTGGTAATTTGACAAAATCTCCTTTAAATGCATGAAGTTTTAGCTTTTAAGGCATAATTTGGCAGAATAACTACAAACAGCTTGAGGAGCTTAAAGTCACAATGATAGCAAAGTAACCAAGCTTTAAACTTTTTCAAAACTCAAAGCAACTCATTAAAAGATTTATCACAATTAACAGATAAAAATGAAAAATACTTGATCCCAAACTTAATTGAAAACAGTTTTATAAAATCACATTTAAAATTCCAGTTTAAAAACTCTAGATAACAGTTGGTGATGTGCCATTTATGTCAAAAAATACTTTAAAATGCAAGTAATATAGTCCAACATTTATCAAAGAAACCAAAAACCTGTTTGCAATTTAAATTTACATGTTAGTACAATAAAAGTTTGTGTAGATTATATATATTCATTTTGTTCATGGATGATTTAAAAAAAATTTTTTCCAAGCAAAAGTACTTTTCTTCAAATTGTGGTCATTATATCCAAATGAAGACTGGTTAACTTTGAAATATAATATTGGATAAATAAAACTTACTTTGAGGTAGGAACGTACAGAAAGCCAAGTTTTAATATTGCGAACCTTGTTCAAACGAAAATGTGGAAGATCAGATCTACGAGCACGTCGAGCTGACGTAATGTGACAAAAGTGTTTGGCATACAGAAATCTCTGTATTATAAAAAATGGAAAATAATATATATAATATAAACCGTATATTACATTTATTGATTGCTACATTAATTACATATGCTACTCTTAAATATCATGTAAAACCAGATACTATATTTTTTAATATTTCACATTGCTATTTTTAAAAGTCATTATTCTTTTTATTTTTGTATAACAAATCCCTTTTAGCAGTATTCTTACAGCCTAAAAAATTCAGCATTAAACTTTTACACTTATTCATTATATTGGATCAAATGATACCTGCTTAAGTTTGGAATTTTTACAGAAATATTTGTTTCCTTAATCCTATAAAGATTAATGTAGACCACAGTTGGAAAATATAAGACATGTGCTTGAGAATATATGGAATATTCAGATGTGAACTTTTTTTTTAACCAAAGTAGAAGTCTATTACAGTATAAACAATAGCAAATCATACCAAGTTTTAAATTGTAAGTACAAAAAACTCTAAAGTTAAAACACTCTGAATAGAAAAAAATATTACTAAAATGTTCAAGAATTCTAGATAGTGTATTTGAGCCAAGGAAAAAATATTTATCTTATCTACATGAGCCTAAAAAATAAAAACTAGAACAATCTTCTTGTATTGCTAAGCTTAAAATGTATATTTCAGTTTAAGTTTCTAAAATATCATACGATTAATTCACATACTTTTATTGGGGGGAGGGGAGGGGGTAGCTCCAATAATCTGTTTATTTAATTCTTAATAAAACATTAAAACAAAAATAACTGAAAAGCTTTTAACTCTTGGATATAATTGGATAACACTTAGTGAGCTGGTATGTGCAATGTATTTTGACTTTAGTTTGTTTTTTTTTCTATTATGTTTTGAAATTAAATACCCAAGTGAACTGTCATACAGACTGAGCTGGCACTTAATTTTTTACCAAGTACATAATTACAAGAATATAACAAAATTTTAATTTTGAGAAATAAGTTCAGGCTTATGCTTATTTTGTATAATAATATTTTCTGTATCATAATGAAGAAATGTTTTTACTTAAAACATGAATATTACTGTAACATGCCAGTCCACAACAACGAATTACATCACTCAAAATGTATGTTGAAAAGTTCTATTACAGTACTCTAAATAGATTTTTTCTACTATCCTACAAAGTATAAATTAGGCACAACTTATTTACACACATAACAATAATTATTTTTTTTGTGTTAAAATTTATAGCAGTCATATATTTAAATGTGAAAGATTTTGCACAGGAAACCTCTTGGGAGCTTCAACAAAATTTGGATATGGAGGCTACAAAATACAAGAATATGTAATAATGCTCTTGGATGCTGCCATTAGATCAGGCCTAAAACACTTTTTGCAGTAGCTTTGTATTTATTACTTATGAAATACCTACATCATTAGACTTCGTAGTTTATAAAACAACTGAAGAAATAATGTTTTTCTGTGGGCAATACAAGTATTATGTAGAATTTATTTTGGTTCTTAAAACTAAAATCTGAATACTGACAACAAATTTACAGACATGTTGGACTATGAATAGTAGAACTTATAAGAAAACTTACCTGTTTAAAAGTTCTTTCTGCAACTGACAATAAGAAGAAGTAAAACACACTGAGGGTGAATCTTTCAATAGCTACAATCAAAACCACCAAGTTCATCCTAAAACATAAACTTTATTTTTAGAAAAATTAAAATATATGTTATTTCTGCAAAACAACATAAAGTGAAAACTACACAGATAAGCAAAAACATTATATGTAAACAACTATTAAATTTTTTCTATGGCTATCTGGAAAATTCATTGTTCTAATGACTAGTAAATTTTCCTTCTAACTTTATATGATAATGAAACATTTTAATGGTGAAATCTTTGATCCACTACTCACAGCACAGCATTCATCATAACTCTAAAAACAAGACAAAAAAAAAACTATTTTTACTCTAGAAAACTAAGAGTTTTGTGCAGAAATGTGATCAAGAGAAGTTTACATAAGGCTGTGCATTAATTAAAATGTGTTGACAGATCTATAACAGCTTAGAAATGTTTCCTTGATGTAGGAGTGAGAGATAATTGCCTCATCATTGATGATATTTTAAAGGAGTAGCAATATTATAACACCTTCATTAAACCTACAATATTCAGTGAATAACATTCAAATGGCCTTAATTTGCACCATGATAACGATCCAAGACATACTGCTTTATTGAATAAGATATTTGAAGAAAAAGAAAAAAGTTTGTGATGAAAAGAGTTGTGAAAAACCCAGTCCAAAGTCTTGGTGATAACCTAATGAAAGTACTGTGGTACCACTCCAAAACATTGAAAAAGAGATAGAAGTTACTTCAAAGCAATTACGTAAAACTTCAGCAAAAACTGAAAATAATTCTAGTTTAAGGTCTCCAAAATCCTGGTAGTGTCCAAAACTGATTGATGTTGTTGCCTAGTTCAGGTTAAAGCCATTCACTGCAGTTGAGATGTATATTTCCCAGTGTACTGAAAAATGCTCCAGTTGCAGTAAAAGGGTTAGAAGAGAATGTACTATATATTAATTATTCATATTCCAAAATAAACTGTTATGTTCACAGTTAGTAGTATCAATATAATATGCAAACTACATTTTTTTATTTTGCAACCATTTTTCAAAACTTTAATGCTGATTCCTTCGACTCAAGACTTTTGACCGATACTGCATGGTTGATAAAAATTAATCCAACTTCAAAAGATTTTTCAGTAAACACATTAGATGCCACTTTCTCCAGGAAACAATAAAATATAAGAAACAAGAAACCTACCTCCAAGAAGACCCCAGAACAACCTTTTGTAGGATCTCAGTCACTCTAGCTACCTCATCAGTACTAGGCATATTAAGTTCCAATA
This sequence comes from Tachypleus tridentatus, assembly GCF_004210375.1. Lineage (NCBI taxonomy): Eukaryota > Metazoa > Arthropoda > Merostomata > Xiphosura > Limulidae > Tachypleus > Tachypleus tridentatus. The sequence goes on from NC_134836.1 coordinate 98,088,354, forward strand.
CATCAGAAGTCACATCCTGCAAGGCATCACAAGCTACACTGTTCTGAAGCCTGAAGAGTACTGGAAGAAGTGATACAAGAATGCTGAATAACAAGCCAATGATCAGGTACTCGTTACTTTGAGTGCTGAAGTCCACTTTTCGTACAATGGCTGAGCTGATATCCAAGACTGTTAGATCCACTTTCTTGCATTCATTCCGCTCCCAGATTGTGCAGCTCACTTTGCAAGGTGCAAGCAGCATAAATGTTTTAGAAAGCAGAAGAAAACACTATGATAATAGCTAAACAGAAAGGCTGACAGACACACACATTTTAAAAATTAAAAAAAACAAAAAACTACAAATCATTCTATTAAATTATTTGCTGATTTGATCGTTTGCAACTTCATGTCAAACAATCAAATTTAATGTGGTTTTTGAGATAGTGAGTTTTGATTAAAAGATCATATTTTCTCCCCCCACTCCTGGAGAAACATCTCATTTGACTGTGCACAATCAGCAGCAATATTATATTAATATTATAATTTAACAATATTATCATTTACTTAAATTTTGTAATGTGCTCATATCAGAGTTAATATATAATGTTGTCTAAAACTAGGCGAGTTTTATATATTTGTGGAGTCAAAAGTTTTACGAACATGCTTTAAATGAAATAATAAAAGCTTAAAAGAAAGTTGAAATTGCAATTTGAGACATTCCTAGATTCACTCTAACATGTAAAACTCTTTTATTATAAAAGATTTTTTCTAAGTTTCATGAAAGTAGTTTTTTTACCTTTTCTGTTAGTTAATCCTAACAGAGTTTGATAAAATTGTTGGGCCTGAACTATATGACATACCTAATGCAATTTAAATGGCAAGTAAAAAGTGCAGTGTAATGATGTTTTTTTAATATATCATATTCTCAATTTTCCTTGGCACGTCCTAACGAAACACCGTATAATCAGATATATTCAAGCCAGTATTTAATGTTCTGCAATACATTTTTTTTTACAAGCACACAACAAAAAGAAGATTATTATTATAATGCACACTAATTGTATTTCCCAATTTGAAGATTGAATAAAAATGAGCAATAAATACCAGTACAACTCTTGCTTCTGTACATTTCTCTCTTCTACAGTTATATTAACTCTGAATACTGGCATGAAATATTGAATTTCAGGAACAGAATGCAACTACTCAGGATAAGATTAGTTGGAGCCTTGTTACTTTTAGAAATCTAAAATCTCACCTATTATAACACAGAACAGCAGATAACAAAACAGTTGCTACAAACAAAATAGGAAATGTGTATCATGCAGTTAATGCAACTATTATTTATCGTTCTTAGATATTTATATATAAAATGAACACCACAAACAAAAAACCACAATCCTGAGCACCATGCACTACTCAACAAAATGAAGGCCACAAGAAGCCACAGGGAAAGGGAGCGGATCACTACCTGTTCCTGAGCGTCTGCCTACAACAAACAGAAAACAAAACCATCGTCACTACTGTAGTCAAGAGAGAATATCAGATGATAATAAAGCATCATGTAACTTGGGGTAAAAAAAATATACATAATTATAAAACAATTAGAAAAAATTTAAAAAGTCTTACCTTTTTCACAACCAGTGTAGTTGCCAGTAACAGGATGGGGAGAAGCCTAAAAATGTTAGAGAAGTACAAATGTATATAAATAAAACCAAAACACCTGAAAGTTAAAAACCATAGGGAAGTAAAATGTACTTGGCATTTCTAATTTAATGCAAAAGGCTGAAAACAGAACTCCTTAGCCATTACAAAAATGAATCTGGGAAGGTTTTCCATTAATGCTCATTAAATAATAGTGATGTATGCTGATACATCATTGAGCAAATATATTTCCTGAGCAATCACAGTAATATAATGTCAGTATATTAATAAGTCATAGTTAAACAGTAGCATTTGAAAATAAAATCACAATGATAACTAAACTGTCAAAACAATTAATAATCAGTTTTCTTAGGCTTAGCTACAAACAAGGCACAGTTACTGTAATTAAATACCATGGTAACTGTGAGTTAATTTTTATGCATAACTAGTGTCAGATGACCAGTCATATATACCAATGGAGCTCACATCCATAAATACTCATTTGGTGGCTAATGCAAGTTTTATTCTATATTAATGTCACATACTGGAGACAAGTGATGATGCTTAGGTACACTTCTCCACAGTTGCTTCTAGTTCATTAGTATTATTTACCAGTAAAACATGCATTTTCAAGCATCTTCCAGAGCATTCCATACATATTAATTTGGATTTAAATCAAGTGAGCACGCTACCCAGACTAGGCACTTAAAATTCTCTTTATAATGTTGCTAATCAGTTGGTATGGTGGTCACATGCTATCTATTAGAAACATGTTCTGACTAACAGCACCTACACATTGCAATACAAAGAATGCATCTTTAGTAATACCATATACATAGTACTACTGGTCAGTTTAGCCACCTCCAGTATGCCATCACCACCAGTTATTGCATGAAATCTGAGTTGGACCTAGTCCTGGTCAGTCTTCAAATGCATACATCTTGTATATTGTTATAAAACACATGATCTTGGAACCAGTGAAGACATGTTGTTTTGTGGCAATTGTTAAATGGATGTATACTATTGGTCACTTGGCATAAAAGTCTAGTTCACGAAGCCTGTTTCTTGTATGTTGACTTTTCATTCAATTATTGCTCTAAATTGTTAACTCAGTTATGAAACTGAAGCTCATTATTTTCACTGAATTCTTGTTAATTAATGCTCCCCATTCCAGCTAAAAATACTAGCCACACTTTGTAAAACTTGTATCTAAGCTGCAATGACTTACTGTATTTAACAACCTTCCAGTTGATTATCATAAAAATGTTCAACTGCCTCCATTAAGTTCACTTCACTTATGACTAAAATTTTCATATCAGAATACATGCTGTTTGACAGACACTTGTTTTAATATAACATCATCATCACAGCTATGAAACAAAGAAAAACAAACTTCAACTACCCCTTAATCATCTGAGAAGCATGTAGTACAAGACAAATGATAATGTTATATGAAAACCATCATACGATAATTACCTAATCCTAAAAATGCTGAATCACATGAAATTAATCAACAAAGATCAAGATAACTTGCATTCAATAACTCAAAAGTCATGATAGCATATTATGACCAGATACTAAATATATGGTTTAACTTTGGCAGCCATTTTAATTTTACAGCCTTGATGTTGCAAATGATGGCTTAACTGAGTTAACAAGGAGAGTGATAGCAAAATAAGTGAAACTGATGCCATATAAAAATAACATTTAATGATGTAAATAACACAAGTACCTCCACATTAAATGACTAATTCACGTCATTTTATGCTACAGCTCATTATAATGGAAAGGGGCAGCACATATCCTATTTACTGTACTATTCTGTAAGCTTACCACTGCTAAGTACTTTTTCTGGTTTGCTAAATTTTGGATTTTAACAGCTAGGACTGGCATAATTTAAATTAATGATGTGTTCTTTAGTTGCTAAATTTAACAAACACAACTACTGTTGAGAATGGTACACTGATGTGAATCTTGTACCACGAGATATCAGTGAATTTCATAAGATTTACAAAAATCCCTTAATAAAACAATTCACTCCTGCCACTAAAGAAACAAGTCTTAAATGCATGGTTTCCTTACTATATCATGGTAAATTACATACATTTTCAAAGGTGACATAGCACACTAATGAAAGAAAAAGTAATGAACAGTAGTTAAACAGATCAATATTTGAATACCTGGAGCCATATCACATGAAACAACCATGATATCTACTACATTTAGATTGGATAAAGTGAATTTATTAGTATAAATTATGAGAATTTTGATATATAAAATTTAGATGCAGATATGTAAAGTAACAAATGGCAAATCATTAATCCAAAATATATTCATTCCACATTAATTTTAGGCTCAGAAATACAGAAGTACTTAATTCATAACTTGACATAGTATCACTGACTGTATAGTTATCTATTAATGACAATGACTTGATGAAATGACCATGAACACATTAAGTATACACAAGCTTATAGTCAGAATGTGGATGACAGTTTTTATCTAGCCTGTTTTTGGAAGATACATACATATACTTAAATATTTTGATGCAACTTGCATGGTATTTACAATTATCACATTATTTAATTGTTCCCTCTTAGGAGGAAATTTTTTTGTTCTTAATTCCAGAATACTGGTTTAGAATCCTTAAAGGAAAAACATTTCACATGAATCTACAAGTCATCAGGAAAATTAATTTTGTTTTTCCCAAAGAACCAGAATCCCATACTGCAATTTATTATCACAAACTGGAAAATATTTTAAAAATTGCTGAGATCCATCAAGAAGAAAATTAAAACAAAATTAATTAAAACAAAAAACTTTATACACCTGTTTCAGTACTTGATTAAGTACATAAAGGTTTAAAGTTCAAAATTAAGTGACAGTAAAGCTATTATCATTCACCTTGCAGAATACCTGTAAAAGGTAAAATATCAAACATGATATAAAATCTATATTCCAAGTAATGCATTAAGTCACAAGTTTTACTATTTTTGGAACATTTCTATACAGTCCCTTATCCCTACTGATATGGGTCATAGGTCAAAGGCTATGTCATCACGTTTGGTATTATACTGTAGATTATAATTAAAATTTTAGTATTACACGAGTTAATTTCTTAATTTAAAATAAAATATGTTTAAAAATCCTAAAGTTTGATTTCTATGTGTAACATGATATATGTTGAATGGAGCATTGATTCAAATTAGATGTTTGTGAGGTCCAAATATAAAGTCTACAGTTTCTCACAAAGTAGATACTCAAATTACTGACATTTACAAGTTAGAATGTAAAATAAAAATCTCCTACCTTTTCTATTTTCTGAGATATTAACATGTTTATTAAATCAACTAAAGTGGACCTACCCACTCTTTAATAATAGAAAATACTAATTTAAAAGTTATAACATGAAAATTATAACAAGCATTAAAATGCTTATAATATTATTCCCTCTGACCAAACCTATACAGAAAGAAATAAAGCTTAATCATTCAATTACCTTTCCCACACATAAGATGAATATCACTAAAAACAATAAAGAAACATATACAAGTCAGTATTAGCTATATATATATATATATGTGTGTGTGTGTGTGTGTGTGTGTGTGAACGTAGCATCTTGGTAAATGGATTGTTAAAAATTAAATTTGGCAGAACCGAAGAACTCTGCAAATAAAATTGAGAATTCAGCATTTGTTTACAACCAGTTTTTTTGAAAATGTCAAGTTTAATTACCCTTGCCAATGAAGCAAGACCCACAAGTTTGTTTTTTTTGTTTTTTTTAAGAAAACGTTTTTCTAAGTAACTTATGCATTCAACTGCTTGTAGGTCCATGGTTTTGTTGGGCATAGTTCTTAATTTAATCAGTTCTTTACACCAGATAATGTGAAAGGCAAATGCATAAGATTACTCTATGATGGAATATGTAAATCCACACATAGTGAATGGAATAAAAATAATATAGTAATTTAAGGATTAAATGTTAATTACTGGAAAGTTGAAGGCATATATTTTTGTAAAATATGAATTTTTGTGAAAAGCAAAAATGAGAACAGGTTGGATTTAACTGCATAAATTTGCTTCATAAGCAGCTGTCTTAGCAAATGAAGTTAATGTGTTTCAGATTTCATGAGTCTTACTTTTGAGAGTATAGATTACTAGCAGTGTTACCCAGGTTTGCCAAGGTTTTAGAAAAAACAACAACCTACCCTTTCTGCTTCCCCATTTCATATTTCAATATATAAAAATATTTTGTAAATTTAGGAAAAAAAAAGTATTTGGTTTGATTTTTGAAAATAAACTACAAACCTCTTTTAAATCAGGGCTTCCAAATAAATGATGTTTTTTACTGACATGAATAAATAGGCCTTTATGGAGAAAATTTATTTTATCTTGTACATATATTAGTACTTGTTCTAGTAAACAGAACAAGCCTAGCTCTATTCTCCCATAATTCCACCATCAAATATTAAAATTTCAAACATAAATATGTATGTAATATTGTGCTGAATTTGTTTTAATGTAAATTTAACATTTTATGAATGTGGCACCATATTCACATTATAACAATAATATATGAAACATACTACAAAGAAAATGTAATGTTATATAATGTATTAAAAGAAAGATATCCACTTCTATGAAAAAACCACCACGAGAAAACACAATAAAATAAAATACATTTGCTGACTTGACTTGAATATCTTTTTAAGCAATAAGTATAATAATTTAAGCCTTACTTTTTCACATAGTCTTTTGTGGCAGATGACAATTTAATTACATATGCTAAGCTAGTATTTGCTTCTTCACACACATGCTTGCATACATTTCTTTTGTGTGTGAAGTTTAACATATATATTAGTAGATGTACAGTTAATGATCTATAACTAAAATAGCTTATAATGCTATATTCTAAATTAAATGTTAACTCAAACTTACCAAAATGCATCAAGTCTGTGTAGAATTTTTTCACGTAACACATGTTAACAATAAAATTACTGGTTCAGCTTGCAGATGATATATGCATATATCAATGACAAATTGTTTCGAAATTTTCATGGGAGGGAAGTATGGGCTGTGCAGTGAATGTGTCAAGAAAGTAAGCAAAAAACAGAGATTTTGAGTTTTATAAATAGATTAAGGAGTGAATTCAACAGGATTTGTTTCAATTCAATAATATGAAGCTACAACACAGAAACCAAGCCACTCATAAGAAATCAATAAAATTTGCACAAAAAAACTACTCAGTTCAACAAAATCAACTTTAAGAAGCATTCATGTAATCCAAAAACCTATAATCACAGCTCACCTCATGGAATTCCCAAGCAAATGGATCATCACAGGAACCAACTTCATCTTCTTCTCCTTCAGAAGCTTCAGATGTAGAATCTGAGCTGTAACTGTTGCAATCAGTATTGGTAATTATTGGCCATTCTAAATCAGATGTCTGAGGCTGTAAAATATAGTCTCTTTGTCAGTTGATTACAGTTCCAATTTTCTATAAAGATTTGTAGGATAAAATATAATAATACATTTAAAAGGTTTGAGAAAAATGCAAGGCAATCCTGTTTCTAAAAGAAAGTTATACGTAAAACTGTATCTTAAAAAAGTCTCCATAAAAGAAAATAGGAAGTAGTTGTAAGATAATTTAATTACATTTAAAAATTATACTAAATAATTTTATTTTCACCTTGGTAGGAGTATTTGGACAAGTGGTGTCAACTTCTGATTCACAAGAGCTATAATGCCCCCTTTCAGTAATTGGGTGAGGAGAAAGATGAAGTAAGCTTGACGTCTCTCGTCGCTCTTGGATACTGCTAATGATATTAGACTTTCTGTTTGTTGTGTTTAAGTCTAAAGAAAGACCTATCTTGTTTCTTGTTCGAGGAGTAACTTTGCTATCTTCTGAATACCTTCTGCATGATTTATCAAGCTGGTTGTCACTCACTGCTTCCAATGTAGTTCTTCTCCTATTCTCAACTGTGTCAGAAAACCTTCGCCATATTAAGGTTTTTTCATCATTATCATCTTCCCAGGTCTGATTAGAGTTGATAGAGTTTAAAAATTCTTGCTCTGCCCAATCAGGCATCAATTCTTTACTGTCTTGTAAATCAAGCATCACATTTCTGGATGAAGGTTTATCAGTTTGGTGGTATTTCACAAAGCACTCTTCTTTTAAATTGGTGATGTTATCTTGCTGTACTAAACTTTGTGGCACATCTTGGTCTGCTTCAGATGTACCATCCTCATCACCCCTCTCAGTCAAGCTCTTTAGTACATCTTCTGTGGGAGCTGTGGGTAGGGACTGAGCATCAGTAAAAACACTAGCTAGAACAACTTTAGAAGTTTTGGAGTTTTTTTTGTCATCCTGTTCTACCTCAATAAAACCACTACTCTGACCACCACAGCAGAGATTTGAACATTGAGGCAAATGTTGACCAAAATTAAATATTTCATTCTCTACAGGGGATTCTGCTAGATCTATACTGTCTAAACCACTTTCTTCATCTGAGTTCTTCAGTCTATTAGAAGAAGCCACTCTTAGAACATTACGGTTCCCTACCAAAACAAAGGACAGCAACATTCATCATCTTGTGCATATGTTCTAGTTATATGTACAATCATTAAGACAAAAGCACATCTGATCATGTAAACTGAATCTAATAGAACAGTCGATAAGCAAGTTCCAGCTTGAAGTTAGCTTGTAAGGCAGTTACATTTGAATAGATAACATCCTGATAAAGATATAAGCATCAATCATTAACAATATTAATGGGGTCTTGCTACAAGTTGTAAAATATATCAATAAATTTACGTGCTGTTTATACAGTATCTACTGTACTAAATTATCTTAGCATCGATCAAGTTCACCTGTTCCAATCTATTATTACAAAATCATTATTGATTTTCAAAATACTTTGCTATATAGACATACTTCTGATTAATCACACAAAATTAAATTGAACAAACTGTAAATGCTGTGGCATGTGAACTTACCAATCTATATTGCAAAATCTTCTAAACCTTTCACTGTAGATCAGTTCCTTCACTATTTTGAACACATTAAAATTTATTTTTGAACTTGTTTTATATGTTAAAAGACAGCCATAAACCATATGTTTGTATATTTATTTTCTTTATACCATGTTAATTTGTTCCTTGCATCTACAACTTAAGACTATTGTAGCTGATGTGGAATTACTGAGCATCTAGTATGCTACCAAGGAGAACAAGATTTAACATTTCCATTCCACCTTGACCATTAAAGAGTAAAAATGAGTTATAAGTCTCAAAAAACTTATTTCAGTCTCACTATGCTCAATATGTATGTCAACTAATAAAGTCAAAATGATGGCAATATACAAACATAAATTAACCATTCATGTGTTAAACTCTTTAATTGATATTTTATAATAATTACAAATACTGACTCAAAGTATTTTGTTTTCATTTTCTAACAATTTAGCATCACTGCTTTATGGTGAGCTAAGACTTCAGGATAGAAACATGAAGCTAAAAAGTGAGGGAATTTTAACATAACTGTAAATGCTTATGGGTTCATTTACACAAAAAAGCTTTTTATCATAAAGCAACCCAAATTCACACTAAAAAAATAATCCTTAGGCCCAATACAAGGAGGAATAAATTGTATATATAAAAATATTTTGACTACACCCTCAAATCCATCTCAACAAATTCAGTCATGCTCTATCTGATGAACATGCATCTTGACAATAGCCCTGCAGCATATATTCCACTGCAAAAAGCTCTGTCATAGGGTGTTTATGTCCAAAAATACCATTCTGTCTTGTAGGCTTTTCACAACCCATCCAGCATAAGAAAACAATTTTCTAGTATAACTTGAAACCTAATCTTTGTGAGATCATAACCTATTGACTTTATTTCTAGATGAAAATTCTTCTTGATTATGTTGCACACTACTGCTTGAAACATATTGATAGCTTTTGCCACTGATCTTTGCATTCATGGCTTTTCATAAGATTTGTTCAGGTCTGTTTGTGAATGTACTTTGTTCTCCAAGTTGATCCATGCTCATTTCTTTTTCATTGCTTTTTACCACAAAGGATATGCTAGTTTTGGAAATTCAAAATCCTTGATCTGAACACATTTTTAGGATTTGATGTATGAATATTTTGCATTGGAAAAGGTTATTATATACCTTTTCCAAAAGTACTACATTTTGTAACAGGCTGCTCTTCTGTGTGAATGAACAAGTGCCATTTGGGATAAGAAAACACCAATTACAAGTGGTTTATTTAAAAATCCAGGGTACACAGTAGTGACTAGGTACCAAGATCAACCAACTTGAGAAAAGTTACAAGTAAAGCAAGGAATATATGACACTGAGTCCTGTTATACATGAGAGGATATACAATTTATTAACTTTTATGTACCTGAAGATGTGAAGGCTAATATTGCATTAACATTTATTAACATGAAGGATGATACTTTTGTCAATGTTGATTAACATAAAGATTTATACCTTCAGTAACATTTCTTAGTTCTGTAATGCTTCTAACCTAAGTTAACACCTTATCTACATTACTTATTTAACTTTAACATCTTTGGCATATACATCATGGTTCCTCCTGGTAATATGATCAATTGAGGGAAAATAGCAAGTAAAACTTATATGAAGTTAGTGTAGTCCAAGTCTTACACATATACATAAATTGCCATTTTCTGTCTGTGCATCTCAGGAACTTAGCTAAAAGACCTGGAACAACTCTGATGTCAGATATAACTTGATGTCCAGAGACATCAATTTTATATGGTGTTGCAACAGAATCTATTCAAACTCATGGGGTTAGGCTTTGAGGTGATTGGTACAGTAATTAGAATGGACTCATTTCATTTTAGTGATTGGTACCCAGTCATGTTGAACTGGATGTCAAATGATGTAAAAGGTTACTTAGTCTGTCTTGTATGAACATCTTTCCAACCAGATGGATTTATTGCTACATAGTTCGTACTTTATGGATACATTCACATCCAGGAACACACTTATTTAGACTTGCACAACCATCTATTCTGACTCACCTTGTGTGAGAATTCTCTCACTTCCCACTGACAAGTAGATAATGATTAATACAATGTAGTTATGTTGAACATTCCATTGGCATTTCACAACATGTCTGAAAATCTTTCACTCAGCTCAAACAAAAAACAAACTTCGTCAAAGCATGTGTTTATTTTAAACTGGCAGTTTAACTCATGATAAACATCTGTTTAATACTTCACAACATGGCCATATGTCTGTCACTAGTCTGAGAGAATATGTAGTTGTGAATCACTAGTTTATTTTAGGTGCTTCATTCTCAATGGCTTCACATTACCTACAAAATGCTAAAAAATATCAAATTTGTTTCTAATACATTTCTACACATTTTTTGTGGTTCTGACATTACTTGCTGATTTGCTTGTTCAAAATATTTTTAATATGTACTCAATTCTCTGTACTCTACTTAAAACTCAATGATTAGGTTTAAAACCAAATAAAAGATTTAACAGCTGCTTACTGTTTAATTTTTCATTAGTAATACACTTAGCATTTTAAAGCAAAAGTCCACAATGTAAAAGGAAAATATAATAGCCCTAAAATATGCTTTACTAAAAAGTAACCTAATGTTTAGCAAAATGAACAATTTAACTAAAAGCTCAAAACTATAAATAAAATTGGACCAACTGAAAAGAAAAATATTACAATTAGTAGAAAATTAGTGTGAAGATATTATCTGCACTACCTGCCTGACATATACAAAGTTTTTTCCTATATCATGAAAAAATATCTTTAAAAATAACTTGTTTTTGTTTCAATTCATAAATGACTTTAAATTTATCATATACCATTTGTTGGGAACTTAATTTCTACACTACTGAAGATGAACACAAACTAGTATATAAACAGTAAGTCATAAAGGCATTTACACACACACACACACACACAGAGTAGTGCATGGATGTATCTATACCAACACAGCTTTTAGAGCTAAGTATAATTTAAAATAGGAGTAATTCTAAGTGTTAAGACAGAATACAATTTTTAAAGTGAAAATAATCACAAGTATGACAAACACAATCAAAAAGAGACTGACCAATCTTAGCTGCCAGAAAACACCCTTTAGTTTTTTGATTGAGGTCTAAACCCTCCTTATAATTGTCCTTTTCAGTTAACACAGACTTGGAGTTTGAATAACCTGGTTTTTCTTTTGACTCAAAATGGGTAGAATGAAATGCTTGACAATTTTGGGAGTGGTCAGCTCTGTCCTCTGAAGCTGTTTCAGGAGATGATTTGGATTCATAGTCAGCAGAGCTTCGTAGACGTGATTTTCTCTTTAATCTCTTCCTACTTTAGCCAAAATTAAAAAGCCTGTTATAAAGCTGGGCATTCGTACTTAAATCAGCACATTATATACTAAAACTAATACTGTAATGCTTTAACAGTCTTATATAATTTACTACTACAGCAATGTTAAACTATACATTCAAAATACAATAATATATGTGTATATCTTGATGGTATGTCATATTTTTGTGTACAATGTTTTATACAAGTCCTTCCAGTGTTTTAGTTATTTCCTTAAAGGTGTTTAAAATTTCATACTAAATCAAATGCTTGCTTCAATTAGACTTGCAGGACTCAACACTGACATCATGAAAAATAAAACATACATACAAATTACTTGATAACAGGTGAAAGAATCTATGAAGTCTAACAAAAAACCAAAAAGCATTTTCAAGAGAAATAAATAAATAATTATACAAGTAAAAGCTCAACATAACACAAACACTTTCTACATTTACACTTTGAACTATCATACTTATTTTTTTAAATTTATAAAACAAAAAGGAAATATATCAAAGCCAACTCATATTATATTAAAAATAAAACCTTTTAAACATTGTTACCTTTTTGCTTGTGGGATTTTATTATGAGAACTTTTATTATTTAAAGTGGCTACAATATGGGAGTGGATAACTGCTAAAACCAGCATCATTACAACAGGGGTTGTTACCTCTGATAATGGAACCTCCTAAGAAAGAGAAAGCCAGCATCACATATATTTACATGCTTGTTGAAGAAGTACAGCTTATTTCTCTATATCAAACATTTTCCATGAAACAACCTGAGTTGGACAAAAAGAAAAGTGGCTCCCCTTCAAAATATTAATTTGTTATGTCTTTTATAAGATAATAGAAAAATATGTAAAACTACATTTTTAGAATGCACTCAATGATATCTGTTGAAACACAACCTCAAATTCTAATTTTAACACTAGCTTTCATAAATACTGAACTTTTCATTATTTTAGTTACATTTTCTCACAAAAAGTGCTGTGCACCTGCTGTAGTTTCATAGATCTTATTACAATTGTTGTCAGACACTTTTTAAAAAATCTACTGAAATTGATGAGTACTATAAGGAAAGATGTGAAGGTACACAATATGTACCCTTTTGGCTAAGTATGCTAAAGAGAAAGAATATTGATACATGCAAATGTGTGTAAAAAAAACCATATACTCTTAGTGGTCATCCATTCTCAAAAGCATTTACACTAAGATCTACTTTTATAGAAACTACCTGTTTATATATGATATATAAAATTATCATGGTTGAATTTTCCCATGCTTACAGCATATAAATTAAGCTGGACTTAATTTGAAGTCAGCTTTCACACATATATGTGAAATATATATGGTTATATATCATATATAACCAAACTACCTGTTTATATATGATATATAAAATTATCATGGTTGAATTTTCCCATGCTTACAGCATATAAATTAAGTCACCATTTAAATGCCAGTGCCATGCACTTCACTGACTGACATTTAACTAGGACACACAGTCAAAAGAAAAGTAAAACAGTTTAGTGCAGCTCATTAATAAATCTTAAATTCATGATTTTGTTGAAGTCTTTCATATTTTCTGTACTAGTGATTACTACATGTTAGATAAATGCAAAACATGGAGTCAAAAACTGCTATTGGCAATTATATCTATAATAAAAAACCTTCAACTTCTTTAAAACTTGCACCAAACAATCATATGGTCATTTTTTTTAGAAAGGACTTTATTTAGGATGTAGTTTTTACATCAGTTTCATTTAACTAATTTCATCATTTCACAACCAAACATTTAATATATATTTGATGATTTTTTTATTACAATGCTAAAGATCTACACACATTTATAATGCATTTATTTTAAAATATTAATAATGCAAAAAAAAACTAACCCACAAACTGCATATAAATGTTGTATGTTTCATAAAATCTATATGACTAACCAAAAGTTTACAAACTGGTACTAAAAAAAACACAAATGTATGCATATCAGAAACTTTCACAAAATACAAATATTCTACAAAAAGTAACACATCCATTCCTATTTTTCATGAGCACTGTAACAGGCAAGATGTCACATCACATGAATATGGAGTAATAAGAATGGAAATTACTGGCCAAAAGTCTAATACAGGTTCTGTTTCACATACCATGTAGAGAGGGTTTGAAATACTCTGGTGAAATGTAATGTCCCAGACATTAAGTAACCAGATGTAATATTTTTTTCTTTTTGGCTACTTTAAAGAAAATGGCTACATTTGTGAATTGTCTAATTATGTGTTGTTGTTTTTGCAATGTGCAAAGAATGTGTGCTATTATCAAACATATATTATAGCCCATACACACCCATTTTTAATCTTTCACAGGATAAAAGATTTTATAGCATTTCAGACTTATACCATGTCTCTGATTCTGGCTTATGCTCAATTGTACAGGAAGTAAGTTGGCAGATTAAAATAATTATTGTATCCAGCATGAAGGAAAATAATTTATCAACATATTTTAAAAGATTCTATCCAAAATACTTTATTTTATCTTTCCAGATCAAGATCTGACTAATTATTGAGTATAACAAATGGTTCAGAAAAACAGTTTGAGAATCACATTTATGTAGGGTCATCACCACTTAAATGAACAAATATCGTTGATAAGTCATACAACAATAATAGATGCACTAGGCATGACCTACAAAACAGTTATGGTAGCTTTTACGCCCTTCATTTGAATTTTCTTTATTCTATCACTTTTATTCAAACTGTTTAAGCCATGTTTTCTTGCAGGCATTATGTGTTAGAGTGATAAATTCTGGTCTATTTGAAGAGAATTTATGTGAAGAGACAAACTTGTATATGCACAACTTTATTCAATGAAAATTACATGTAAAATAAACAATATAAATGGTATTTATAACTGTGTACATAGTATGATACAGTTTTAAACATTCAGTGTATGAAATGGTTTTACAGACTGAAACAAACAAACAAAGTGAAAGGATAGAACCCAGAGTAAAGGAAAATGTAGCTAAATTGTGTTTATAGCAGTCTATGAAATAAACCAAAGCTAAATTGTTATAAAGTAAATTAAATGTAACATTGCAATAAAGGTAAGCTTAGATTAATATGCAGAAATGTGTGAATGCACATTCACAAAGTGATAAGCATATGGTTTTCAATGAGCTGTGTGTGCATATTTTAGACCTAAATAAGTCAAGAAAGCCCACATAAATTGTATTTTTAGTCTAATGTTAATTTTTTTCAGGAGATTACACACTGGTTAACTGCTGTTTGTGTGAAATACTTTGCAAATAAAAGCTAACATTTTCTTAAATTGAAAATGTATTTTCAACAACATCAACTGTTAGGGTTTCCTTCCTTTGCTTGTCTAAGCATTGGTCTGATTTTTTTTCTTGCTTGTTCCATCTACTATACTCCAGTTAGTCATCCTTGGTAACATTTGTCTTGTGACACTCTTCACCTATGTCAGTTCACCTTCTATCCTGTACATAAGCACCTCATTCAGATAATGATATCACTTTTTGAGAGCAATTCAGTCTCTAACACCAGGAGGAGGAGTGGGAGAGTGTGAATAGAGACAAGTACTATTGGAAGTACATTTCTGATTTAAAATTGATTGAATGTTCCAATGAGTGGCAAATGCATCTATCATTAGTGTCCCAAACTGAGTGCAAATTCAACAAAATCTTTATGATGTAGCATCCATTCAATCTGGAGAATCCAGCAACAAGACAATTTATCTGCTAACAAATTTGTCACTCTTGAGTGACAAGCTATTAGGTTGATATGATGGGAGTGAGCCTAATGAAAAAGACCCACTGTTTGAAAACAAAGGTATCAGGACCAAGTACCATCCTTGATGGGAAATATAAGACACAACTGTGGAATTATGAAACGTGAAAATTTTCCCCTCAATAATTCTAGGCTTTGGGACATTGCCCATGGAACAACAAGAAGTTATAAAATTTTGATGTGGAGGGAAGCCTCATTGTTTATCCATAAGCCCTGGAGTTCCTGATCATTGAGATAAGCATCTCATCAATGAATTGAAGAAGTTGTGAAGAGACAGAATCTCAGGATTAGGTGGTGGCAGCTGAAAACCTTTTGTACTAATGTTCTGATCTACTTACCACTTGAGATCTAAAATACTGATTCTGAATAAGGAGACTGGATAATCCAGTAGATTGCTGTTCATGATCCATTGGTCATGCAGCCATCAATGAAGGGGTCTCAAATGTGCTTATTCCAGAGGAATGATGAATTTAAAAGAAAGACCCATCCACACAGTGGAAAAAGGAGATGTGAGTAACAGTCTCACTGCCTCTTCCACAGCATAGAGCCAGGTAGGAGTCAGCTGAGTCTACCTGAGATATATGATGAAAAAGACATCCAGATGGATGATATGCTGTGTTGAAGTGTGAATAAATTTCATGGCTCTAATAATAAAGCCTGCTTTGGTGCTTCTGGAAGGAAAATCTGGGTGTGATGTTCTGCCCACTGATGTTAGCAGTAATTAGCCATCCAGATAATGGTGTGGGCACAGGTTTAGAGAATGGGTTGGAAGTGATGAGGAAAAACTTGTTTGATCCTACAAAACACATATAACATCAATGCTAGTACAAAGAGCAGAATTTTAAACTGCAGCACCTGACCCTTCTGTACAAAACACACAGAGTGGTCATCCACAATCCTGGTGAAAAATGGCAATGTAAAGTGAAGAATGACTCCATCATGAATCTGGAAGGATCTAAGAATTGGTTGAGATGAGACAAAGATGACCAGATTTGAATCTTCAATCTTCTTGGGCAGAAACAAACAGATTGGAATAAATCCCTGGAAGAACTGGGCTGACTCTCTCCAGTGTCCACTTGATCAACAAATCTCTGATAACCCTGAAATAAAGTTCTGAGATCCAAGGAACTGCAGAAGAAAGAAATACGGCATATTAGAGGGGATAATGGAGATTTGAACTGAATGACCAGACTCAACATAAGAAACTATAGCATCTATGACATAAGTGTGTTCCATGTGTCAAGAGTTCTTGCAGACAAGCCTTACAAACCTCACAGGCACAGTATAGTTATCACCTCTGTCTCTGGTGGGGTTCCAATCAAGTGGAGGATTCTCTTGGATATGGGTGGAATCTATTCTGGGTGTCAACAGAGGTTGAGGGCAAGGGTTGGGACATTAAAATAGGTGCTAAGAAAAGTTGAGAGACAAACAATGGAGAGGTCGAATGCAGACAAAAGATAGCAATCCATGATTCCAAAGTGTCTGGAATGTCTGCAAAAATCAAGGATAGAAGAAAGGGGGCCTCAAGTAGCTCACAAAAATTAGCAGTAAGTAGACAAAAGCCCTTCAACAACTTTTATTTCTTTACCCAACAATTCCCAATAACATACGAGCCAAGAGGGTAGATACAGTAAAGAAGATGGGAACTGAGTCAAAATTAGATGCCAACAATGGCCCCAACTTGTCATCAAATTGATATGACAATTACTGAAAGGCTTCTGATAGAATTTGAAGGGATGATAAATATCTTAAAACCATCTACTGAGGTTGACCACAGATTCCATTCTGGAACCCCCAAATTTCCAGAAGTGGATCTATTCTTTGAGTGTCTAAATATATGTCCACCTGGTGATGGCAAACCCAAGTATGTTGTTCTGTCAAACATGGCAAACAAAGCATAGCTGTCCCTTCATGTAACTTAGCAGTAAAATTACCTGTGTGAGCTGCAATATCAGGACATAGTAGAAGGCACAGACTCAAAAGCACCTGGAGAAAGACCCAGATCATCACAAACCCAACCGACCAATTGAAGAAAGGAAACCAGAGGCTGACGAACCAGACTGGCCTCAAGAAACTGACTGAGGAACGGAGGGAACCAGAAAAACCAAATCTAAATTGTCTTCAGAATGTCCAGGGTTGTCCACAAATGCAGCCTCAGAGATTGCACAGAATCACCACCAGACCAAATATGTCTCCATCTTGCAATGAATACAATCACAGACATCATCAACTAAAAGTAACTGTGCTAGATATCATGAAGTAATAAATACCTGTGAAGAATCAGTCTGTACACTATACCAGCCAAAACATGACACTAAATTGTTTTGTAAGAAGCCAGTACAAAATCAAACCTTGCTACCACCTTGCAAAGACAGCCTTATGCAGCACATTAAGAGAGCAAACTAACAAAGCACTGTCTGGAGAAGATTTCTAATGGCAAGGACACAACAGACCATGTGTACATGGATGCTCAAAAAATGGTCTGTAACTATAACTCACAGCTCAGAATAAACACCAAGAGAAATAGCAAAGCTAATGACGTATTCTTCTCGACTGTGGAGATTTTTACGTAAAGACAGTGCTGAAAGTTGCAAAAACATGGATGACTTCAACACAGATGAACATTTATCTGATAGTGGTCTTGAATAATGCTATATTAATACAGAATGTATATATATATGTGGATTTGTATAGGTTTATAGGATATAAATCATTATATATAGTTGAATTAACACTGAATTGTAATTCATTCAAATTGAGCTATGTATTGATAACTCAAAAGGTTTTGCTAAAATTCAAATTGCTTGAAGTTCTTGTAGATAAATAAATCAAAGTAATTATTAACTATCATTCTTATTGATATACAAACATTTTATGTCACTTCATTACAAACAATGTCACTGTTTTGTGTTTGTACTACAATACCTGTTTTTCAGTTTGTTTCCTTATTACAAACTTCTTAATTATCAAATGAATGATCCAGAATTTTAAATCAGTCATTAATGTGAGCCTTTCACTAGCTACAGCTTTCTGTCAGATGATTATGTAGTTCATAACAGCTATTAAATATAAAGTACTGATGATGCATTTGATTTTCATGCAAAATATTTATGATAGATTTTTCAATGATTAATTTGAAGAAATGGAATCATGTTAAAAAAAAATAGTGATTACTTCATTCAAATTTCATCACTCAGTCAGCAATGTAATATTCATTTCATCCTAAGATATATAATTATCTATAATACTAAGGTATGTGAAACAGAAATCAATTTTAAGGCCTCTACATAAAATGGCCAGTCATCTAATGTGATTAAAATCTCATCACACAATGCAGTATTTATTAACTATTTAGAAATCATGGTTTGACAAATAAGGTTAAAAGACTTAATATCTATTTAAGGACAGCTACAGTTACAGAATAAAAATATTCTTAACATGTAGTAATTTTCTTAACTTTTTTGTAGGGGGGTAATATAATAGTTACTCACAAATGTGGTTATTAAGTACTCACTGAGAACTCTTTATCTCCAGTAGTGTATAAAATGATTGCAATTATCTGCAGGAAATAGAGAACTAAAAGAACTGTGACCACCAGGGGACATGTTTGTAACTTCCACCTATAAAAAATACCAAAATTAATAAGTTTTCAAGGATTCTTTTATAGTCAAGTTTTCAAAAAAAAAAAAAAATCTGTATTTGAAAGTTATTTTGCACTTGAACAGTTGAGTACTTTATACTGAACCCATACTAAATATGCAAATCAGCAAGTCATGCAACAACTATAGCCAATATAAAGTTGCAGTAGAACAGCATGTATTGGAATGACATTTTGACATTTGTATTTTGCAGGTAACATAACTTGAAAATTTACCAGTTTTGAGGAGGATAACGTCACTTTCTTGATGGTTCTAATTCCACATTGATTCATATTCTTTTAGTTTTTTGAAGGGATGTTCTTATCTCGAACACATTTTTTATGATGTGAATGTATGCATATTTTTTGTTGGAAAGAGATGTTATCCTCCTCAAAACTGATAAATTTTCAAGGGGAGCTATAGCTGGGGCTATGGTGACAAAAGTATGGCATCATACAATAGGTGAGAATCCATGCAAAAGTCAAAATCTAAAGCTGTCCACATTCTTCAGAATTAAAATTAGTAAACATTGCTGGCCACTCTATGAACTTTTGCTGAATACTTACTAATTAATTTCAATGAAACAAAATAAATTATTCAGCCCATTTTTTTTTTTTTTTAGGAAATAAATATTTTAAACAGGGTTTACACAGGTCAGTCAAGCAACTTTGTGAAGCATTTTTCAGTATTGGAAATCTGTGAAAATTACTGGTTTTTATGATGAAATTTTGGACAAATCTTTGGAAGAGTAACTCCAACACCTTCACAACCCCCATTTTTAATTTATGACAAACTGCAAACTAATTTGTTTTAGTTTTGTGAAAATCAAGCCCTAGAAAAATGTGACTTGCAAAAAATGGCAAATATGCTATTTTGGTGATACTGATCAGTGACAAGCTTTAAACCAAATACTTCAATCTGTACGGAAAGAGATGTCATGTGACTATCGTTGAAATTATATTGTTTATATAAAAGAGGCTCCAGACTCATTTGGTACAAAATAATAATCCTAGAACTGCTGAAAGGACAAAGAATGTGAACATATTAGAATTTTGTAACTGATCTTCAGCATAAATACTTAAAAATTAATTAACACAAATTACAAATTTTTTGTTTTTTTTATCTCATCTGATATTTCTCATAAATTAATTTTAACACAAGTTGGCAATTCGTAGACTAAAAATATGGTATCAAACATCAAATATGAGTACAGAATAAGAATTTTACAAATACGTAGTGCATATAGAATGAAGACTAAAAAATACACAGTATATTATAATATGTATATTTTATGTTGTATATATTGAAAGATTTACTCTAAGAAAAAAACAACAACTCACCATCTGAAAAATACTGGGAACAATAACAACCTTAAGATCCCAGAAGATGTAGCTGCAAGCCAACTGTGTTGTGGTTTAGCCTTTGGGAAGTAAGAACCTAGAAATCAGAGTTTAATATGAAAATGATATGGATGTGTGTATGAGTTTACTGCAACTGTTAAGTAGTTGTAAACATCTCCGAGGGATTTCTAACATTGATTAATGCTCTATCAAAATTGGTAGATACGATATTCTGTATATCATTTTAAAAAACTATTATGATGCATTAAGTTATAAAACATACAAATTACTACAAATTGATTACTTGTCAGTTTTTAAACCTCATATGCTAGAAAATTAATATTAATGCACAACAAAGAAACTTCTAGTCTATCTAGGCTGTCTCAGTCTACCAAACTAAACACTACAAAACTCAAAGTCAGGAGGCCCAGCATAGCCAGATTATTAAGGCACTCAATTTGTAATCTGAGGGCTGTGGGTTCGAATCTCTGTCACACCAAACATTCTCGCCCTTTTAGCCGTGGGGGTGTTATAATGTGAGAGTCAATCCCACTATTCATTGGTAAAATAGTAGCCCAAGAGTCAGCAGTGGGTGGTGATGACTAGTTGCCTTACCTCTAGTCTTACACTGCAAAATTAGGAACAGCTAGTACAGATAGCCCTTGTGTAGCTTTGTGCAAAACTTCAAACAAACCAAACCAAAGTCAGGTTTTATCATTAAAATACTAATTAAACTTTTCCTTACACATGCTTAAATTAACTGTATCTACTACAGCTTAAGGCAAACCATTTCAAAGACCAACTTAAAGTTGAAAGTAACTCTTATCCTGTCAAAGTTTACAATTGTGTCCTCTGGTCTTATTATTCTCACCATTAAGTATAAAAAAATGATTCATAAGCACTGAAAAATTCCCTCAGCAATGTTAAACATCTTCATCAGATCCCCTTTAACTCTCTTTTGTCAAGATAAAACAGATTTTAACTGTCCTTATTGACACCCTTTTCATTCAAGTAGCCCTCCCCTAAATACACTCAAACAATTCAGGGAGCATTTTTAGCATGGGCTTAATGATTGAACACAATATTAAAAATTTGGCCTTACCCATGTCCTATAGAATGATATTTTGATCTCTTTAGACTTGTTTTCAATATTTTTGTAAATACATACTAAAACCGTATTTGCCCAACCACTAGCAACAACATATTGCTTGGATGGCTAAAAGACTGATCAACCAAAATACTAAGATCTTTTTTTTTCCCATAACACTATAATTTTAATGAAAATTATATTCACAATTCTAACTGTAATATCTTACATGCATTATCTTGCATTTATTATAATTAATCATGGTTCGCCATTTATTTGCCCAACTCACCAAATAATCCAAATCCTTTTGTAAAGAAGCAAAATCTTCCTCAAAGCTAGTAAAATCAAATATGCTATTGCCATCCACAAATTTAAATAATTTATTGATTATTCCTTCCTCTATATCACTGATGTAAATTGAAAAAAAAAAAGGTTGTAACACTGAGCCATAAGGTACCTCATTTGTGGTTTTAATACATTTATGACAACCTATTTGCTTTCTTCCATTTTGCCAGTTTTCTAGACAAGGAACCAATCTATCCCCCACATACACACAGATAATTGTTTTTATAGGTCTTTCAAGTGACACCTTGTCATATGCTTCCTGAAAACCCAAACACACCACGTACACACCTGTACCCTCATCTACACAAGCAGTAACTACTTCAAAAAATGTCAAAACATTAGTAAGGCAAGATGTTTCTTTAATGAAGCATTGCTGACTGTATAACAAAACCTTAATCTTTGTAAAAAGACTTTGCAAAGCATATTTTATTGAAATTTTGAAAACTTTTCCCACCAGTAACGTAAAACTAACAGGCCTATAACACTATGTAACACAAAATTTTGTTCCTGGATAGTATGTGTTATTCCTTAATTGCTTTTGTTGTAAAAGTAAAGAAAATGGTCATTAATCCCTTCAAACTTTGTTTCTGTGACCTGGATAATGAAATTCAGATATCAACCTATTTTCTATGTAAAAATGGGCAAATTTGCACATTTTCATTTACATAAGGTCTAAATAAAACAACATATGAATCAAGATTTACATGTATTTATACTAAAGTTATACAAAAATGTTTAGAAGTGAGTAGTTTTTTGAGATTTGCAACTGTAATGTAAATCACTTTCACATATCAGCCCCCAAATATAGTCTCCCATCATGTTTTTGTTATACGCTCCTCAGGTCACAAAAGCAAAGTTTGAAGAGAAAAATAGGTCTTTTCCATTTACTTTAGGCATAAGCAATTGGGAAATAACACTTTCTGCCCAGGAACAATAAAATGTGAACATTTTGTTACACGGTGTTATTACTAGCATAGTGTCATTAGTAGGACAATTTTATAATCTCTTTCAAAATGAAGAATAACATTATTGAAATTCTAATTTTCTGCTCATTTTTCAAGGACTTAAAAAAATAAAAAATAAATCAAGTAGTTCAATCCTTAACTTATTTCAAAACCTTTGAGTAAATATGATCAGGTCAAAACATGCTTTCATTCTTCAAAATTGTTCCCACTTTTGATGAGTACCTCCAACTAATAATTACCCAATTCAAAATAAATAATTCTTTCTCATCTTTCCAAAGTCTGATCTTTTGAAATTAGAAAAGAAAATCACATTATTTCTTATCTCCATGTGCAGGAAAAAAACCAAACAAAATTGAGCAATGATTAATTTCCCCAATATCCACCCTCTTGACTATTTCTTTACTGGAAGTAAACAATTAAATATAAAATAGTATTATTCCTAGCAAGTTTCCTGATCAGTTGTTGAAGAAAACAATTCTGAACAGTTTCAAAAATCCTCTCTCTCATGATTTGACTCTTTTCTTTATGTATGAAATTAAAACATCCCATAATTATAACCTCATCAACAGTTTAATTGTTTACCTTACTATAGAGTTTTCATTAATTTCATTAGCTTAATAGAAGCAACAAAACCAAGTACTAAACACACACACAATGCCCTCTCCAACAATAAATAACACATGCTCCATGTTTCAATTCTCTCAGCATGGGCTCAGTCAATTTGACTGTGCACTAGCTTAAAGTATATAGAATTAATACTTCTAATTTTCAATATAGTGTGTACATCTTCACAAAATTGGGCAGTCTTTCATTTAGTTATATTTTTTTAGTAAGTATTTTTACAATAAGAATTTGTCCATGAAGATGTTAAGTATTTGTTTTGAATAGCCCAT
This sequence comes from Tachypleus tridentatus, assembly GCF_004210375.1. NCBI lineage: Eukaryota > Metazoa > Arthropoda > Merostomata > Xiphosura > Limulidae > Tachypleus > Tachypleus tridentatus. The sequence goes on from NC_134836.1 coordinate 98,112,419, forward strand.
ATTCAAAGTAATATTCACATTAAGATTAAAAATAATTTTCCTCATCTTAAAAATATCGAATTTCCTTTGTGTAATCCCTACAACTTCCTAATACACTTAAAACGTTTTTTTCACTAAAAATTTATATTTTATTTATTTTCTCTATCCCATTTTAAAATGGGATTGGTCAATTTGACTAACTTCATAATCATCATAAATAAAGTAAATAAATCTAACTTGCACTTTTTTTTATTATTCTAGAATGACTTCAAATTGTAACATGAAACTACATTCGTTTATCTGAAGTAGCTTTAAGCTCATAACAATATACATCTTTTTATAATTAAATTTTATTGTTTTATTACATTCTGTGCCATTGTAAGTTGTAAATCATTTAGACCAGATGCAGCTACCAAATTACATTACCCAAGAGCTATTATGTGCTGCACACACGCTTGCCTCGTAAAACATTATCTTTTTATTTTACCTAATCTAAACTTAACTAACCTAAAAAACTATCCTTATTTTTACATTTTAGCTAGTTTTATAATAATAAAGTAGTTACTCAATTTTCATTTTTCTCATGTTGATTGTTGAAAAAAAATAAGCCTAATTTTTTATACTAATGATAGTAATGGACTAAATTTTTTATTTAATTAAATAATGCACCAACAAACACAGACTATTCAGATGCAAAAGTAGATAATATCCTCTAACTCTTTAAAATTTTTCTGGCTTTCTAACTATGTAACCAGAATCATTACCTATTTATCCAAGCTAGCTGTTAAGTTTCCAAAGGGATTAAAGGTTGTACTCTGAGTGAAACTGCCACTTATCTGTTTAGAACACAACATTAAATGTAATCTGATATATAAGAGCCTTGACTTTATATTGCTTATAGGTAATATATATATTATAATTATATATATATAATTAAACATAAAACAGAACTATTAACAAATCTTGAAAGAGGGATGTGATAAGTTGGTGTGACAGTAGAATATGGTATTTAATTCAGTAGTTCTGTAATCAAAGAAATTTGAGGGCTATAAGAATTATAGTTTGTCTGAACATTGACAATTTTACAATGAGTAATTGATATTTAGTTTCATACTTTTTCAATGGGTAACAGATAAAACAGAGAAGACAAGATGACCAGAGAAAATATGCCACACTAGTAGAAATTCAAGTTTTGTAAATATTGCCTTGAAAAGTAAGAACTTAAAACTTGTATAGAATTAAAATATGTATTATTAGCTAAGATTTTATGCTGTACTAATTGATATAACATAAATACAAAGTAATTTACTAAAATTTTAAATATAAGACACTAAAAGTTTGTGTCATGCACTGTGAAGGATATCCAGAGCATGAAAGTTAATACCTAGTTCTCAAATTAACCACAATGTCTGGCCTGCTCTAAGACTGCTAGACAATAATGCATCTTCACTATTTAAAATAGTTCTATCAGTTTAAAAAATGAGCTTGATGCAAACTTAACATCATTAACATTTCAAGTTCACACCATAATTCTGATAATAATCATGGAATTATACTGAAATCAATGAACAGTAAAACTACGAAATTTTGAACAGATAACTAGTAAAGAAGTAAAGACTGTCTCTGTGGGAACTATATAACTTCTTTGGTGAAGAAATGCAATTACAAATATATCCACAGATTACTACTGCTCAATTTCCCAGATTTTTCTTATGGTGACTTTAGTAGTGTTCACATGTTTGTTATACAACATTACTCTGAATTCACTTTTAACCATACTTACATGTCATGTAGCTCACACTTTTAACAGCACCAATATGGGTCAAGGGTTAAAGACCACATCAGCTCATTTGTTGACTCACATTAAAATTTTATGAATTACTATTTCATAAATGTAAGTTAATACATTTGATATCAAACTAGAGATTAAAATTAAAATTTTAGTATTATACATTAGTTAATTTCTTAATTTAAAATTAAATATTAAAAGAAATACTAAAAATTTCAATTTTTGTGGGTTGCATGGTATGCTGAATACAGCATTGGTTCAAAATGTGATGTCCAAATACAATGTCTATGAAGTAGATATTCAATTTACTGACACTTACAAGCTGTAATGTAAAATAAGAACCTCTTATCTTTTCCATTTCCTGAAATATTAATATATTTATTGAATCAACCAAGATGGCCCCACTCGCTTCTTAAGTTTCTCAAAATGCTTCCTTATGTACACCTACTTCACCCAATGATGTGTTGTGTATAACCAACTGAGAGCTCAGAATGTCCCATTAGTGGTTTTCTCAGCCTCTGCAAAGTATTTATGTTAGATTCTACGGTAAGACACTAGTGAGCTCAAAATTTCATATATTTTTAAACCCAAACAGTGGTATTCTGAACTGATATATTTGTTCATTATTTTTGTTATTTCAAAATGAACATATAAAACCTAAAAAAAAATTATTTTGCTTCACATCCTCCACATATGAAAATAATCAGGCTTAGCAGCCTACAGCAAGCAGCAAATGCATACAAAGTTCATAACTATAGGAGATAACTATTTACTATATTTACTTCTTTATTTATTATTCTGTGTTCTAAAGAAAAAGAAATTTAATAAGATATTTCTAAATAGTAATAATGTGTGTATATATATATAATGTATTATAACTAAAATGAGACTGTATTTTACAAAAAAACTAGTCCACTAAAATATAGCCAAGACAGATCACTTTGTAAATGCCAGTTTCATATCCTTGGATATGATAACATTAGCCAGGCACTGCTAAAATGTTAATATAATAAAAATAATAAATATATAGATGTTTAATGTAATAAAATTAAAGCTATTTAGACTAAACAGTTGTGCTTTTATGTTATAATCTGTAATCATTCTAGAATGAAAAAAGAAAAATATTTAATTTCTAAATTTTATGATGGTTATGAGATTGGTCAAATTAACCCAACCTTTAGATACAATAGTGAAAACGACAAATAAAATATAAAGTTTTATCTAGAAATATGCTTGATAATAATCTGGAAATTATAAAAATTTTGCTTTACATTTTGAAAATTTTCTGATGCATAAAAGTATTTCTAATACTAAAAAAATCAAAATGACAACAAATGTTGGATAGTCAACATTTGAAAAGAAAACAAGGTACGAGAAAAAAAAAAGAAATCTTAAAACTTAATAAAAGAATACACATACAAAAGTCTTGTAATGTTTACTGATAATATGGCAAATTTCATGAAGATACGCATATTAATTTAAAAGTTTCAGCATGAACACTATAACAAGCAAAAATTGGTTATGAGGTCAGTCCATGGAACCAAGTCCATGTTAAGAGACTTAACACAATATACATTGATATTATTACTAGAATCTAATTTGAAATTACTCAAAATAGTGATACAAGTACATTTGACTCATAATTCTACAAAACATTTCCTATCAACCTTTCAAGTGCACATGCATACTTTAAACATATGAACACTTAACAAATAACCATTATATGAATACCAAAGACAGCTAAAACATGATTATTATATATGAATGCATGTGTGTATACATGTTTTTTCAAAACTGGATGTAGATGTGAATGATAATTTTAAATGTGGAACGTAGTGGGCTTGAGTATCCTTATCTGCTCCTAATTTGTGTTTTTATTAGTGGTTTCATTTCATATGTAACATTTTTGATCAGTGTTGTTAACTCTTATTATAAATGAGGTGTCAAAAATTATTTCTTCCTCTCCTAATATCTATTACTAGGATAAATATAATGTTTCTCACATTATACACAATGTTCTAGTTTTACTTGTAACTACTTTTGGCCTAAGTGTCTGAATTTCTTTTTAAATCCTCCAGGATAAAGTAATATGTTCTCTTTAATTTATTATTTTAAAGCATATTTTGTCTAAAACAAACCTCGAACCAAGTCAACATCAATTAGATCTGCTTTGATTTTAGCTGTCTTCTTGGGTATAGCATTCACTCCCTATGAATGAAATAAAAAGACAACTTTGATATGTTTTGAAGCTAAATGGCTTGTAAAAAAAATAAAGTTGATGGCATACTTTTGTACTTAAAAAAAAAATAGAATAATTTAATTTATTCATATCTACTAGATTTTTTTTATGTAGAACTACTTATAAATCACACTTTCTATTTACAATATCAATAATAATAATAATTTTCTTGCATCAATAAACAACTGTCATTATTCTCATAACATTCTGGCTTTATTTGTAACTATTTTTGGCCTAGTTGTCTGAATTGTTTTTAATGTCTTCTTCCTGTTTAACGTACTGCAGTACAAGCACTGAAGAACAAAAGTTGTATCAATGGTTTGTTACTGACACCAACACTTACATTATAATAACACAAAGTTTTGGTTTAAAGAATTAGTTTAATAACTATTTACATAAGGTAAGACAAAAAACAGCTTTATATGGGTATTTAAAAATTAAGTTATCACCATCATATCATACAATGTTTAATCTCAGGAAAAAAAAAAAAGACATATTTGAGCCACTTATTCAATCTTTTACTTTGTTTGTTTGTCACAAAGTTAATGGGAGTCTAATTTCATCATTCACTTTATATACAAATGTGTGTATTTAGATATTTAATATTGAGCATTATTTATTGTTGGGTTAACTCTCAGCCATACCACATTTACCAAAAAAAAAAATCCAATCTAATTTACCAACCAATTAATAAAGGAAAACTTACCCGAAGAATACGTTGTTCAACAGATTTTTCCCACAGTTGTTTATCATATGCTCCAATCTTAAAAAATAATGATACACCTATTTATATATATTTGTTAAAAAAATCATTTTCATACATAAACAAGTTGACTTTCTTTTCTAACTCACCATAAAATCAATATTATTCAATACAATAAACTAAATTTCAACAATTTGTTTTGTATGCCTACATGTACTGGGTGAACCAAATAAAACACATTTTAAAAAAATTACTATTTCTCTTTCAGGCTTAGAGTGAAGAACAGACAGTGACATATAAATTGACCACAGAGGGACAGTTTTTTCATCACATAGTACTGTTGGAACTGTAGCAACTGTCTTTTAGATTGTATACTCATTGAATAATTGATAACAAAGCAGATTTTTCTCTCATGTGTATATTTTCTGGACCACTCTGTATTTACCATTTGTTTTCTGAAACTAAATGTGATATTCAGAAAACCTGTGTACAGATAGCTCTTCAAATATCGAATACATTTCACTTAATGAATAATCAAGTGGCCAGAAACAATATCCATTTATTCATCTTTCAAACAGTTGTCCTTTCAAAACTTTAATGGAAAGATTCACAAGCATGCTGCATTCATCATAAACTAGCCTTGAGAAACCTTAACTTCAGACACAAGTCAGTATAAAACGAAACTTTGAAAATTTACATGATGATTAGTGTGTGAAAATAAAGAAATGAAGGCTATCAGCATGCTACTTACATTTCACTGTATTAGAATCTCTTGCAGAATAACCAATATTTCAACTAAATACATTAAATTTTTTTTTGTTTCTTTATGCTATTTCAAGTGGCTTTTGAACCATCAAAACTTGTGTTTATATTGAAATACAGGAATAAATCCAATAAATACAAATGCTGTACCATATGTTCTGATAACTTTGTTAATGAAATAAAGTAAAAAAACTAAATGTACAAGACTAAAAAGAAAAGGGTTGGGGTCACTGATGCTTATTCATGATAAAACTTCATGCACTAAATGAGTTTGGAAAATGTAGTAGTAAAGTTTGGGAAGTTTTCAAAAAAAATGTTACACTATTTTCCAGTAACAGAGATTTCCAGTTTATTCCTGAAGATGGACACATTAAAGAAATGTTGAAGTATTGTTTTAAGAAAATTATCTCCCAAAAAGGTTAAATGCCACCAAGATATGAAGGTTGGTTAAACCATAGTACAAGGGGGACTGACTGAATCATCATGCTCTACAACTTTGTACTGACTCTTGCAAGTTGGATAAGCACACTCATCTTGAATGTGAAGTGAGAAGAAAATGTTGCTACAATGTTAAACATCTTCTAGGATGTTCTTGTAACAATGAAGACTTCTTTTCAGTACAATGAATGGATTAATCTCAAGATGCAAAATATGACTTACATCCAATATAGAATAATCTAACAATTACAACCAAACATTCTAAGAACATTTTGTTCCTTGGAAGCTGTTTCCAGACATATGAATGTTCTGATCACCTTTAGTAACATTTCAAGAGTCCAAGGTATAGTTAGTGTACCCTTACATGCACAAACATATGGTGTTCAAAGTAATGAGGGCATGAGTATTCCAAACAGAGCTTAAAGTTTTTCTGATGTTCACTGCTAATGTTCATACTCTAATCACTTGTCCTCCCATTTTGTTTCCAATCAAATATTTTGTTCTTGCCAGGATCATTATTTATGCTACAGGCTCTACCACACACATAGTCCATGCTGACATCATTTTAACAAATGATACTTCTGGGACATCAGGAATTTTTATAGGTTTGTTTTCACATGCATCTGCCAAAAAGGGAGAACATACTATATTGAACTAAAACATAGCAGAGATGTCTAGTCCTTTTAAAAACAGGTTCTAGAGATTAACCCTTTCAGGATAAGTTCAGTATAATATACACAAGTTCATTTACACATTTACACACATTAAGTATTTGCACTACAGTGTATCTTCACAAAATTCTGTCGACCTTTAGTAAAGATTACAGGTATATTGTATAATAAAAGTCATATTTTTTAATTAAATATATTTAATACAGATTTGTTTATGAAGAGTCTGTTTCATTACTAGTCTGAGTGCAAAGAGTGATTTCATGTTAAGGTTTCATGTTAAGATTAAAAAAAAAATTCCTTGTCTCCAAAGTCTCAAATATCATTTTTGTAATCTCTAAAACCTCCTAAACACATTTCAAATGGTTGTTTTCAGTAAGACTTTATATTTTATGTTACTTTCTATAACTATGTGGGGTCTTTCATTTGACCAACCTTGTAACCATCATAAAAAATTAAGAAATAAAAATTATGCTTTTTCATGCTAGAATGACTACATATCACACAAAAAGTACAAATGTTTAGTCTAAGTGGCTTAAGCTTCATAATGTTATATATTTACATATATACTTACTATTTTTTATTATGCTGACCTTTCAGTCATGCCAAGCTAACATTACATAACTTGCACTGACGTGGTGCATGTGCATGCATGTTGTGTATCCAATAATACATAAATTACCTTTAATCTTCCCTGTCTTGACCGTGTTTTAAAGGACTAGTATTTTGTAACATACAGTCGCATTTCAATTATTATACATTATTATACATTATTACTATTTAGAAATAAATTATTTTACATAAGATATAGAATAATAAATTAAGAAGAAAAGCAAACAATTATCTCTTCTTACTACAGCCTTTGTACTCTGTTGTTGCTGGACACAGGTTTCTAAGTGTTTTACATTTTTTCACATGGAAGACATCAAACAATCATTAGGTTTTATATATATATATATATATACAATTGAAAAACCAAAAATATTGTTAATAACTACACTGATACCATATAATTCCACTATAATATATTAAGCTTAATAGCTAAGATGTATTTAGATTTAAAAAAAACATGAAACTGCAAACTTTTGAGCAGACTAAAGACACAACCTACCTCATTGATATCTTGGATTAAAATAATGTGGTAGCCTTTTCAAAGATTAAAATTGCTGAGAAAACCACCCTGGGGAGATTTTAAGCTGTTGATTGGTTATTCACATCATATATTGAAGTAAGAGTATACAAGAGACCGCTTTCAAAAATAGAGGTAAACAGGACCACCATATTTGATACAGTACATAAGACATATCTCAGCAAAATAAAAAAGATACAAGGTTCTTATTTTATATTTTAGCTTAATAATATGAGTAATTTGAGTTCCTAATTTGTATAAAACTATAGACACAAACGTCTAATTTTCAACATTCTAATTTTAATATTTACATTTAAATAAAGAAATTAATTCATACATTATATTAAAGTTTGGACTATAATATACTATTTTATTCCAAACTTATTGACATAAATTCATAAAATAGTAGTTCAACAAAATGTTAATGCAAGTCAACAAATGTGATAACATGGCCTTTGACCCGTGACCCATTGCAAAAGGGTTATGAAATATAATATGCATGCCCAAGTGTTAGCTTGACTGTTAACAAGAAATAAATCCATTTGCATTAAAGCAGCAATAAAAATCTTTATCCAATCCTTATATATGAATTTCTTTGATGGAACTCAAATAGAAAATATGCATACACTACCTTTTTTTGATACCAATTTAGTGCTTTTCCTAATTCCATCATATCCTGGACATCTACATCACAAGTTTGAGAAAAACAACAACAAGAGGAAAGATCTGTGGATGGAGTTACTGTGTCAAGACAAGCTGAAGATCCTGAAAGGTGTTTAAAGGTGTTTATTATGTCCAAAATCACGAAATTTATATAATTAAAATAACAGTCATTTCCAAAACAAAATATTAAAAATAACATGCTGAAACAAATATGCCAATTTCAGTTTTATCAATTTGCAATTAAAACTTTGTAGGAACCTTCCTTAATAACTCACCAAAGTAAAATAAAAATTTATACTGTTAAAAAAATTTAATAATCTATTTTTTGTATAATTTAAACAGAGTAAACTAAGTTCTGTAATGTCCTATCTTAAGGTAAACAAGTCATATATTTTCACATTTTCTAGCATGTGTTACTTGTTCCTTGATAATTCATTGATTGAACTTTCAGTGAACACTTCCCAAAACAAAAAAAGTACTTTATCTTGTTTCATTATATAGATCTACTTTATACTTCAAAGGCACTAGCTCTTTCATTTAAAATCTATTAAAAGACTTGAAACATATACTCTGAGCCAGATTAATTCACTTTCAATATTATTTTCTATATATCATACAGTGTAAGTCAAAGCTTTCACTAGAACTATAAAAATGTTACTTAACTTATTTCTCCTTAGTGCATATTTTGTACCTAAAAACTAATTACATTTCTCAAGTTCTAGTTTTGGGAGATGCTACACCTGATTGAGGTAGTGTGCAAAATACAGCCAAATGTATTACTTTTTGTAACCAGTCCAGTCAAAGAACTTGTCTGCTGTTTCATGGGTTAATTATATTGTCCTGTTTTACCTGTGCAAACAGGACTGTTTTATTGCTTTCACACAAAGCAGAGAATTTTATGGATACTTATCTGTTTGTAATTGATGAGCTACAGGGAAGATATGGATCCTGAGAAGAAATTATCATTTTCAACAATTAGCTTTCTGTTTTGAAAGGAACAAAATGTGCAGTAAAGTGATGCTTTATCATGCAAGTTTTTTTAATTTTATATGCTAACCATGTATTGCCATAAATTAACTTTATTTTTCAAGTTAGTTTTAGCTTAACTTAATTTCATCTTTTTAACCTAAGGACATGTATGGTAATTGTATGATAACTGACAATGATAACTTAGCAAAAACTTCTTGGCTGAATCATAAAGAGTTGTAACAGAACATTTGGAATAATATTCCAAAACCATACACTGATAAACTTATGAAAGTATGAATACAAGACATACTGCAAATACTAGAACATTGTAAATCTTATTTAACATGTTTTCCTGTAATAATGTATTATACTAATATTACATTGACCATGTAGTTGTAGCAACCTATTCTTTGTGATTGTAATTTAAGTTTGCACAAAATCTATGCATTTACATAATTATTTCTAGTCCTGTGTTTATACAAAAGTTTGTTTTTTCCAGTTAATAAAATCAGTGGTTAATTAAATTATACTCTGCATAGTAGACATGCAATGTCTACAAAACAAAAATATCATTTCAAGAGCAAATACATCAAATTCAAAATGATTGACAAATACACATTTAGTAAACAAACATGTCTCAGTAGTGTGTACCACTGCAATGAGGAGATATGTGAGAAAATGTATGTTGTGCCTGTAACAAATCATAATGATCTATGTGGGCTTTCAAAGTAAGTCACAATGACAGGTAAAGTGAGTTGTAATGTTTTGTCTGTTCTAACCAACCTTGCATATTATCACTCATATACGACAGACTAAAGCTGTCTGAGGTAACACCAGGAATACACTTTGTGGCAATATTCATTGGCAGCAGCTAAAGAATGCATTTCGAGAATAATTTTAATTTGCTAGGGCTTTCACTTTTATCTTGTCCTACTACTAGTTTATAATGTACAGAAATCAAGACTTGGGGAAAGGTGAGTAGACTGAAGACATGAAAATGATAATGATGATAGCTAAGCACATCTTCAATGGAGATCCAGTGTTTGATGCAAATTAACTTCTAAAGAAATGATTCAGTGATAAAGCATTTTTGGCATGTACAATAACAAAAAAATCAGCCTAAACCACTTCACAGTAAATTGAACAGCTACATACTGTATTTAAAATTAAAATTGTTAATGTGCACACCACAATCTCCAGCTCTTCAAAAAATGAGGGCATGGATAGCAGAAACAAATATTACACAAAAAGTGTGAACTGACAGTGTCATCAGAATTTGGTAGTTAAAAGTGCAAGGACAAGAAAGAATACTAATGATAGTGAAAAGCAAGAAGAAAAACTTAGTAAGAATGAAGGATCTAGTGAAGTCAAGTCAACAAAGATAGCTTATGTATTACACTGGACAGAGAGAGAGTGTGTAGTTATTTAGTGAATAGCTAGTAATAGTGGTTAAAACCACTTATTTTTTGTTACAGCTCATCTAAAATATTAAAAAGGGGCAATAAATGCAAATTAAAGGTAATTAAAAAATAAAAGTAGTAATCTTACTCTTGTAATTAGACTTATGTCTTGTAATTTCGTGCAAAACCAAATCTCCTTTCAATAAAAAAGTTAGTAATGCTAAAGAAGTAGTAACATTATTTATACTAGCAATATTTCTGGATGATAATATATCAGGTATTCAATAATAGACTCAAATATGTAAAAAAAAATGCAGAATGCTTTTCATAAAATAATTATCTGGAAAATTACAACACAATATCTCAATTACAACACAAATCTTTAATGTAGTCTGTAAAATCCTAGTTCACTTTTAAAACATTAATTTAAAAAATGTATTTTTTAAGTTTTAAATAATTTTAGTCTTAATTTTATATATAACCTCTAGACAAAAGTTATGTGACTGCCATGTCTTTGAAATATATAAGCATGGTACTATACTTTTCATGTTGTTATTTCCACATACCATGTTCAAGTACATGCATTCTTAGCATTGTAAAAACTAAGCTAAAAGAATAATACTTGGCAGGTGTGCCTTCTTCTATGCATGCCACTGCTAAAATAGCCATAAGGCTTTAAACTGGAGAGACTCTATACCCACACTTGCCTGGAGCTGTCAGTGTTGATGAGTTCATTTCTGTGAAGCAATGAGGTCAAACTGGAATGTTGTTACCCCAAGATAAGCTACTATTTTAAGTTCAGCTATCACATACCACAGACAATACTTTTGAAAACTTGAAACCTGTGTGTAATTATTCCACAAGAAATACTTAAATGCCACCTCTGCATTCAACATCAACATTTGTTTTTTAGTGCAGACAATGTGCTTATATGAAAATTATTTTCTAAGAACAAAGGTACGTGAAAATAAATACTTTATCTCTTGCTTTTAACTGTTTATAAGCAAATTCCATGCAACTATCAAAACTAGAAATATTTTTTATCCTTCTTATTTACTGAACTTACATTTTTAAGCTGTTCAAAGAGCATGTATTTGATAGCATGAGTTAACAACATTAGTACTTTCAAGACTAAACCTATTAAAAGTATTATATATATTCAGGAGATAGCAAATAACCACAAAATTGTAAACATTGTTAAGTGTGTGTTGCACTAAATTTGACACAGAAGGATAAATACATTATATTAAAATGATTTTGAATAAACAAGTCAGCAAGTGATGTGATAACAACAGCTAAATAAATTCATGGAAGAAAGTCATATATCAGAACTTTATTTAGACATTGTTTGCCATTTCATTGGTAGTGTGATACTATCTTAAACTGATCACTTTTTGGAAGGCTTCCTAATAGCCTTTTTTGACACTTAGATCATAAATATATTCAGATTACAGATTTAGCATTTCCAGTATCGGACAATCCTTGGTACTTAATGACATTGGATAAAGAAATATTGATCAATTTGAAATGCTAGGATCATCCAGAAAGAGACAAGTTGTACCCCAATTATGGTAAGCAGTGTGATTTCTCATTAACAACTGAGAATTCACAAACGTAAAAGTCACAGGTTAAGCTCCCTGTGCCCTAGGCAACAGCATACAAAATACCAAAAGATCTCCATTTGGAAATAAGTCCAACAGGGTATGGGTTCACCTAATTAGACTTCCAGTAGCACTTCACATTCTACTTTTACATATATCAAACAGATAGAAAATGAAATGGGTATTCCTTACAATATTCCATATGAAAAAATACAAGTCAAATGGATTATGGGAAGTCACAAAGTGGGAACATTGTACTTTAAACATGACAGCCTTACAACAGTCTTTTTTGCAATGGATACACACTACAAATGTTTCAATAACACTATGTAACAAAATTTTTACTTTTTCTTGTTCCTGTGCAGAAAGTGTTATTTTCCAATTGCTTATGTGTAAAGTAAATGGGAAATACCTATTTTTATCTTCAAACTTTGCTTTTGTAACCTGAGAGCGTATAACGAAAACATGAAGGGAGACTATATTTGGGGGCTGATACGTGAAAGTGATTTACATTACAGTCGCAAATCTCAAAAAACTACTCACTTCTAAACATTTTTGTTCATTTTTGTATAACTTTAGTATAAATACATGTAAATCTTGATTCATATGTTGTTTTATTCAGGTCTTATGTAAATGAAAATGTGTAAAATTTGTCTGTTTTCACATAGAAAATAGGCTAATTTCTAAATATCATTATCCAGGTCACAAAAATAAAGTTTGAAGGGAATAGTGACCATTTTCTGTACCTTTTACAACATAAGTAATTAAGAAATAACACTTACTATCTAGGAACAAAATTTGTGTTACATAGTGTAATTCCTTTAGGTTGCCTTAAGTTCTAAATAGAAGTCAATAAACAACAAACAAAAAATGCAACACACCATATTTTATCTCAAAAGTAAGAAACTGTAGAAATCTTGTAATAAATACAAGACTGAAGTTCAAACTCTATATAATTTCAACAAAAGAGTATCTGATCAAAGTATCTGAAAGCCATTTAGTTCGTTCAAATGACCCCTTCATTCACCAAAATGAGACTGAAAATGTAGCTCTCCACATCCCACTGCTAATTCTAAAATATATTAAACTATTAGCACACGTTAACCTTTACAGAAAAACAAAAAAACAACAAAATGAATTATCATACCCATTTATGCATTTCAAATACAATGTCATTAACACAGAAAACATAAATGTATACCCTCCTATTATTATATGTACAAACTATATTCATGCACAAATAAGGAAATAATTTTTTTGTAAACTTAAACATACAGGTTAAACATTTCAGAAAGAATTTGTAAAACATTGATAGTTGTGTTGAAACAAAGATAGCCATTATGGCAGGTACAAAAGTAATAAATAAATAAAAACAAGAAAATCTCTAACTTAGGTGTAATTATTGATAGGATTCTAAAGCTGTCAGCTAAGTACTTCACTGGTACTATACCAATAAATAGAAAAAAGATTGTGGGTTCAATTTATAAGAATTTAAAAGCTATAGTAAATTTGTATTGTATAAAACTGGTGAGGTTTCATAAAGATTATATATATGTAGTTTTTAAAATATACAAATTCAAATGACTTGACTGTGAGGTTGTAATTGTTTTTCTTCTTTTTAATAATTTAACTATGGATTTTCCTAATTTTAAAATACTAATATAAATGTCACTGAATCTTTATATTACATAGAACTACACACTATCAATAAAATGCATCATAGGTTAATGAAAATATGTACGACTCTTCTTTGATATGTAGTTTCACACAACAACATTTCTCATTTAAGTCGCATATAAACAATAAATGTAAAACAAATAATGAAAGAACAAGTAGAATCAAGCTCATTTTGATTATTTTAAATAATTAGATTAGTTTATTTTTAAGTCTATTTAGAACAATATAACATGGAAAAATATATTAACACTGTAGGTTTGTCTATTAAAAAGCAGTCACTGAGATTGTTATCCCTTGTGTAACCTAAACAATAACAACCTAATACACAAAATAAATTATCCAGAATTCAATTAACTTTATCCAGAATAAAAGGATTATTTTAAGCCTAAGATTATCCAAGGATATAATCATTCAGTCTTACTACAATCAACAGAAAACTTTATTACATGAATTCATATTTCTACTCCAATTTTAAACAACTGTATTTTTTATAAGGTTTTTGGTGGTCTCAAAGATAGTTTAGTGAAAACAATTACACCATATTGGAATTCAGTTTTAAAACCAGAATTAAAAAAACTGTTGAAAATAAATTCTTATTGTGTTCATGCCCTGTGACAGACATATCACAATGATCAAAGAAATTAAGTCTTTGTACCATAGGTGTGAAAAACAAACAGAATAACAGATGTTATACATACTAGTGTAACAAAAAACCTACATTCAGATGCTGGGATAAAAGGCCTTTTTATTCACAGAGGTACCAAATGGACTAATAAATTTCCTCTATTATTTTCAATAATGTCTACAATTACTCCATGTTGAATCATTACCTAAAAAAAAATATATATTTAGAAAATTACCCATGGTATTAAACCACTTGTGTAAAGTTTGGTTCTGATAGCTTATAATTTGGTGTACAAATTCAGAATCTCCCAAGATCTCAAGTGGTGAGAGGAGACGAGGAAGAGAAAACTATGATAGCAGACTATGGTTTAGCAACTCTGAAAATATACTTTCAGACTCCAACACACCTGAGTGACTTATGAGAAGACAGTTCAACCTCCTTTGCAGGGGGCTATGTAAGAAAAACACCCCCAGCCCTGAAAAGCTTGGTTCTGGTCACTCCAAAACTGTCAAAGAAGTTAGCTGCATATACATAAAATGGTTCATGCTGAATTAATATATATCCTTAAATTATCAACAATTAATACTTCTGAGTAAACAAAGCATGTATTTTTTTCCTGTCTCAGTTGAGTCATCTTAAATTATTTAAACTATAACCAAAAAGACAATGACTAAAATGTTTAGTGAATAAGATTTTCACACAGATAACAAGCCTTTTTAACAATGTTTTGTACAAGTATTACTGTTATTTTGTAAAATTAGAGTGAAAATATACAGTTTCTTTTTTTAAAAATGTATTGCAGAATGAATTGCTATATAAAGTTCAGGATTGTTTATTTTTATGTTTAAAATTATGTAGTATTTTGTTTGTATTTAAGTTGAAGCCCACAGGGTGGCTTCACAAGCTGTGTTGTAACAATACATCAATATTAACAATGTATCACAATATTTTTATTGCATTACAATGACTGATACAGTGATCTTCATATGGATGTATTTTTATGTAAAATATTATTGCTGATATAATCTTGATTATGCATTCATTTCTGTGAATATTGCTAACCATATAGTACGTTCATTATTACTATCCTTGCAAACACACCTGCTGCTCGCTGTTTGCAACCAAGGAAGTTGAATACAGGTGGGTTACATTTGTGACAACAGCACTGAAAAGTGTCCTCTGACCATAGTGGAGAAAAACCTTCACATACAAAGCATTCTTTTGCAAATGTAGAATATTAAAATAATTTTATTCCAAGTGTCAGTTTACTGCGGTTGAAAAAAATTTCTTCTCTGAATTCAGAACGTTAAAAAAAATATGTTCCAAGTATCACTTCATTGAGTAGTATAGAACAAAGATATTTTCAGTTTCTTTGCTATACACAAATATACTAAGGTTTAACTAATTAATCCTGAAAGACAACTGCCTGTCAAAAAGATGGGTGGGTGGATCACTGGCTAAAATCATGATTCAGAGTCTATTTTAGGATCTTTATTTCTTACTATTTCTGCTAACTACTTGGATGGCTTCTTCAAAATAATTTTTTTTCTTCAAATTTACTGATAATAACAAAATATTAGAAGGAGCTGAATCTATGTATATAGAGACTGTTTAAGAAAACATACAGCATTAGTGACTAGGCCAGCATGTGAAACATTGGTAACCATGTGGTGTACACTTCATAGCTTAAATGTTTGTTAAATCAGTATACTGAAATAGAAGATTATATTGATAGTTGAGTTGATGATTTTAAGATTTGGTTGAAAACTGAAGGAGTGACTTGGTAGTCTAATTGTCTTTTACTTTGCTTACTCTGATGACCTTATCCTGGTCATCTAATTGTCTTTTACTTTGCTTACCCTGATGACCTTAACCTGGTAGTCTAATTGTCTTTTACTTTACTTACTCTGATGACCTTATCCTGGTAGTCTAATTGTCTTTTACTTTGCTTACTCTGATGACCTTATCTACATTAAAATTTATATTTACATTTGTCTGGCATGTTCACATCTAATGCAACCAATTTCTGTCACTAAATACATTAGCAATCCACTTCATCCTATCTCATATTTTTATTCCTAGTGCCTAATTCTGTTAAAATATTTCCATATTAAAAAATATTTCATCTTTAAGTTGTTAATAGCAAAATATATTAGTACTCAATGTTTGATAATACTTCACATCTTATGTATTATGTAGTATAGCTTACTTGATATAGACAAGGACAAGCAGTTTGGGAGAAGGTACTCATTCAGGCTACTACTTCTTCTGCTCAAACAGCTAAACGTTGGACACGTTTGTCCAGCAAGAATTTGAATTAACTGAAACAGTGTACATCATCAGAAAAAGCATTTTATGCATTCACACCTCTTAACAATAAATTTGGCTTAAGAATTTATGCCTAGAATTAGAAAAATTCTCACTTCTGACTTAAACATTAAAATAATTCTATCCTTCATACATTATGAGGTACTTTTAGTATATGACACACTGAACTTGTGAACTCTTCCAAATTTATATCATGTGGAAATCTCCTGAACTGTTGTATGCTGGATCAGGTTATATTTGTGATAATTACTTTTATATTGGTAACTTTTTCAATTACAATGTAAAATATTAAAATATGTTTTATTAATGTACAAAAACTGAATATCAAAAGGATATTTTTAATTACTTAAGTAGTTTTTGATATTTTACTATAGGTATCAACACTAACACCTGATTCATCATTTGGAAATTACTATTTTCTAGAATTAGCCAGATTATTATTAAATGAGTACTGATTTATTATTTAAATTGTTTTACTCAATCATTAGTGTATAAAAAAGTCACATGATTCTATCTTTCTAATACCTATAGTATACATGTTATTTTGTGCAAACATCATAGGGATATAAGCCATGGGTCTAAATATTCCAGATGAGATCCTATGGCATAACTATTAGACTACCTCGCCACCAGTCTTTAAACATATCACTTCTAGCCTTGTACAAAATGTTTTAGGGTTTATAAAAGTTTTAGTAAACCAGTCATGCTTCTTAATAAAATTTCTATATAAAATATTGTTCATATATTCTGTTGTCATATGCTTAAACTTTCATCATACATGAATATTCTGTATATGATATTCATGACAGTGAAATATGAGGTACATTTACAAGTTACAGATATAAGTATACCTGATGTTCTGATTAAACTTTATTCTAATACTCAAAAGTAACTACTACATTGTGTAAATTAAACTTATAGTGTATTCATATATCAAACATATATTATTATTATAACATTTTTTTGATTTATTATAATTTTCTTAATTCTATGCAAATATTCCTTCAATTTTATTTTCAGATTTGTACTTCGATAATTTGTAGTTTTAAATGACATATTTAAAAGGCTCTTTTAATTATCTTGCTAATAAGGTTTTAATTTAATCACGTGCTTCAAAACTCATCACCATCTCAATCTTCCACTTGATTATTAACTCTTGTTGAACTTGAAATCGAAAGATTTTACTTCTTAGCGTAGTTGCACAACTGTACTTTTGTAATTGAAACCTAAAGTTGTACTTGTAGTTAAATACCTTATAAATTATATTGTATAAAAACCTGTTAAAATTGTGTAAATTATTAACTTATATACGTTGGCAAATTAAATTCGAAGTGAATTGTAATTTCCAATGACAAATACATCGAACTTTTAAGAGAGATACAAACAAAACACAAGAGAAACAGCTGATTGCGCTGTAATTCAGCTTCACCAACAACAACACAATGGCGAAACGTGAGTTCTTTGACTGATAGAAGAAATAGTTACAAGTTACATACAACATTATAAACACGGAAAAGTCCTTTCAGTTTCACTATCGATAAGCCTGATGAAATTATACAAGCAACAATTCAAATTTCTGCAGAAGTTAAAATGTTTTAAATTTATACAAGTAAATATATTAATTTTACCTTGTTCAAATCTCCAAACTCCAGTGTTACTGTTCCGTCCTTTCAGCCTTCGTAACCATACGTGCAACGCTTCTTACGTCACGTGACAAAGGAAGCAGAGCAAATGGATTATTTGCGCATGTTAAACATCATTCGAACTGCTGACAATCCAGGTAATCAACAAGAATGCGTTAGTTTATTGATCGAAGAAACTCACACCTGTTTGCAGGTTAGAATCAAGGTTACCCAAGATAACTTTGCTGTTATATATTTCAGTCTTCGAAATGATAAAAGCAATGGCGAACCTAAAGTACATGACACGGCTTCGTAAAGAAATCTCTAAAAATAAGAATTTCAGTTCAATATCGTGTTTGGCATCTCAATAGCATTGGCAAATTCAATA
The DNA here is from genome assembly GCF_004210375.1 of Tachypleus tridentatus. Taxonomy (NCBI): domain Eukaryota; kingdom Metazoa; phylum Arthropoda; class Merostomata; order Xiphosura; family Limulidae; genus Tachypleus; species Tachypleus tridentatus. The sequence continues at coordinate 98,131,399 of NC_134836.1, forward strand.
TATAAATTATTTAAGCTAATATTTTTTATTATAAATATTAGCTTAAATAATTTATGTATGTAGTTTAGTATACTTAACTACATAAATGTTTACATACGTGTTTTACACTAACTACATAAATGTTTACATACGTGTTTTCCTCATAAATTATGTAAACTGTATTAGATTAAATTTCACATATTTTTCATGTTTAAAATCGTATTAGATACTATGTTAACATATAGCTATGATTATGTGGCCTTTCCTTCTGCGTTGTTTTTTTTCTCCTAAAATTAATCAATTTCTTTAGGTAAATATATTTTAAAAATAAATTTTCTTATATAAGACATCTGAACTTGGTTTAGAATTTCTAAACAACTTCTAATATGAATTGCAATTTAAAATCCTTCATTGTTAAGTTAATATAGTGTTTATTCCAACCAATAAAATCATTTGTTTACTCAAAACAGCCAATAACTTCGAGAAGAGTTTTTGCAATCAACTTGTTTATAAGTAATTCATTTATCCTCACCAAAATATTGCAGTGGTAGCAATAAGTTTATATAAAAGCAATACATTTTCAATTAAAATTTCCTGGCGGATATCCGCAAGGGATACCAGAAAAGTGAAAGGAAAACAAGTATTTCCTGGCCAAGCACAACAAGCATCCTGAACCGTACTAATTATATAGCCCCTCAGTGGCATAGCGCTATGTCTTTGTTTGGACTTATAACGCTGGAAACCGGATTTCGATACCCGTGCTGGGCAGAGCACAGATAGCCCATTGTGTAACTCTGTGTTTAACGTCAAACAAACAAAAACTAATTGTATAAAACTATAAGTAAGAGTTGATAAATGGGTTGATTTAAGACTTTTATTGGAAAGTCAAAATTCAGATTTGTTGCAATAAACTGTATATTTTGTAATAAAATGGTAATTGTTTTGTTTTGTTTTTCTTCTGATTGTTTGAATTTCAGCACAAAACTATACAATAAGTTATCTGTGATCTGCTCGCTACAGGTATCGAAAAGGGATTTTTAGCGTTGTAAGTACATAATACATATCACTATGTATCATTCTGTTCTGAAGTATTATTATTACCGTTATTTTAACCTCATTTGCCTATTCTTTTGATATCTGTATTTCAATAAGTTTGCAGTTTTATATACGAGTATTTATTATTTTAGAGTTTAATTACAAATGTATATCTTCATGAGAATTTGCATTTTTATTTATATAGAAACATAATTCGCTTTGTGTGAGGTCTTCGGTGGTTCATTAGTAACTTTCAGAGTTTATAGCACTAAAACTGAGGTTAGATCCCCATAGTGCAGTGGTTTCCAACCTTTTTTATGCCTCGCACCCCTAAAAAATTTTAATATGTTCTAGCACCCCTCACAGAAATTATTTATTTAAGAATAAAGGTGAAGGTGGCCAAAACAAATGTTATCTCGCACCCCTGGTTGGGAACCACTGCCATTGTGGGTTCAGCACATACCGCTGATTGCTTAGTGTTGTACTGAATAATAATAAAAAAGGCAATTGTCTTGAATGTTAACTCTTTTCGTACGAGATTTTCAGTGCATTTTCCACAAATTAATAAAATAATTGCGTTATTGCTCTAAATATTACAAACATTCATGGATGAATAAAGTTAATTAGTTTAATATATACATTCAAGACCAAAAAGGGAAGAAACTTATATCACATAACCCATAAAATGATAAATATGTGTTTTAATATTCACAACGTTTCAAATTGGGACGTCATTCTTTTGGTGCTTCACATTTAGCTAAAGCAAAAGATTCGGTTGACACCACAAGGGTTATCAAACAAGAAACGTTTGAAATGAGTTTTATACAACAGATCTATAAAAACATGTACGTAAATCAGTAGCAAGTCAATGTTGTTTTAAAATCCGAGTAATATTAAAATTTACAACTACACAGTATGAATCATTATTAAAAAAATAAGGCTTTAGATATATTCAATAGTTTTTTTTTCAAATGTCAATAACAATAAACAGGAAAGTAGGATACTGTGAACTGTTTCTAGGCAACTATGTCATTTCTAATGCTTGAAAGAAAGCCAGTACTCTGATTCGAATCGCGTCCACAAACATTCTCGGCCTTTCAGTCATTGTACATTATTATGTGATGGTTAATCCCAGAATTCATTGGTGAAGAGTAGCCCAAGAGTTGGCGGTAAGCACTTTTGACTAGTTACCCCCTTCATGGTCTATCACTTTAACATTGAAACAAAAGTACTTGGGTATGTAAGAATAAAGTGAAAGACCAAAATTAATGGTGAAAAACTCGAATAACAATACAATGTACACATTTTATAATATATATGTATAACAAAACATATATACTTACAAAGAAAAGATATGTACGCATAATTATGTATACACGCACGCACATTCACACACACCGAAACACTCAAAGCTGTGAATAATAAAATATTTCATTAGTTCCTGTGGGGCTGATGGTCCCAAGCAGATAGATGAGTTTTTTCATGTTATCATTATTGAAACGTTTAGCTACTGGTTTGTCTGGATGAAATTTCTATACTTTACGGATGTGTTCACGACGCTGTTCAGACAACATTATATCGGTTTATCCTATGAATAACTGTCCGCGACATAAACGAGTGCTGCAGTAAACTAAACATTTGAAGCTACAGGTGGACAGCTGTTGTGTCTAAGTACCGAAGTGCTAATGTTGATGTAACAAAGCATATTGTATCATGCATGCGTTAATTTCTCTGGTGTCTTCATTCGTGCGCGAACATATTTTTATGCTGTTTTCTCTCTCGATACAAAGTGATTGATTTACCTTTGAATGTAAAGTTTTTCGTTTCGAAGTATCCACAAATTGTTTTTACTTACGTTAGAAATATGGATGCTTTGTAGATGAGACGCCATTATCAGAGGAACACGGTTTTCATTGTTCCTCTTTCTTTCGTTTTTTGTCTTCCATTGTATGGTTGATCCTTGCAGCATCCTTGAAAATTGAACTGATTGTATCTAAATGATTATTATTAATTTTGGAAAAAAAAAGAAACAAAATGCACACATATTTATATATTAGTTTACGCAGCCTTCTGGGTAAAATCAGATTCCTAATTGAATGAACAACGTAGGCAAAGAAACAATTATTTTTGTAACAGCATTTCTAGTAAGTATAGGATGGCTGAAATTGTAATCCAAGAGTTTGTTTTCTAAATTTCGCGCAAAGCTATTCGAGGGCTATCTGCGCTAGCCGTCCCTAATTAAGCAGTGTAAGACTAAAGGGAAGGCAACTAGTCATCATCACTCATTGCCAACTCTTGGGCTACTCTTTTACCAACGAATAGTAGGATTGACGGTCACATTATAACATCTCCACCGCTGAAAGGGCTAGCATGTTTTGGTGCGACGGGGATGCGAACCCGCGACCCTCGGATTATAAGTCGAACGCCTTAACACGCTTGGCCATGCCGGGTCTTAATCCAAATGCGAACGCAAGCCAGTAGGCTTGTAACAGATGGATATTGAAATAATATCCTCTGCAATTAAGCTTAGAGTGATATCAAGTAAACCCAGGCGTTTAAAATACTTGTGTACTGAAGGACCGGATAATAGTTTTTCACTAAATTAACAAGATTATGGAGTTACTGGATGTTTAATGTCGAATTTCCAATCACGTCGTCAATGTATCGTCAGTATGAAACAGGTATTGTTCCTTCATACGTTCGAAACAATTTGTACTCTATTTAGTCTACAAATAGATTAAAAAATGATGGACCCTTCTTAATATTCATGGTTACACCGTTCACCTTATTTATTTGTAAAATTAATCATTGAAGAAGAAAGCATTCAGCGTAAAGATGAGTTCAACTGGTCTTACTAGTGTTTGTTAATAACTCTAGTGGTTGTTGCTAATTGAGGTAGAATCTTATAGCTTCAAGGCTTTTGTTGTGTAGTTTAGAATTAAACATTAAAGCTCTAAATATATCCAAAAGCTTTTGAAAATTTTTAATAATAACAATAACTTGTATACTATTATTTTGTTAATTCGGTTATTCAGTGACTGTCCAAAAATAAATAAATACAAATAATTCTGCAACTCACGAAACGTTATTGTTTATATGTATACCATTCATCAACTACACCCTTGCGCAAATTAATTGAAACAAGTCAGAAAATTATGATTTTTTTCAATTTTTTGCGTTTTATTTCTGAGAATCCAAAAATTACTCACAAATTAATACATGAAATGACCGCCTTTATTTTTCAGAAGATCATTAATCCGCTTTGGCATCGAGTCCACGAGTTGACTGCGATCTTTACTAATTTTTGATCACGGTACTACACTTCAATTATGGCCTCAATAACTTATCTTTCGTAGTAAAGTCTTTTCCTCAAAGTTTTTCTTTACAAATCGCCCAAAGATTTTCAATAGGATTTAAGTCCGGAGAGTTTCCAGGCCAGTCCAGCAGCTTTATTCGCGTTGTAGTGATAAATTTCTTCACAAGTTTCGATGTGTGGCACGGAGCCAAATCTTGCTGAAAAATGCCAGATCCATCTGAAAATCTCTTTTTCAATTCTGAAACGACTCTTCTCTGCAAAACTTCAATGTACTGTGGTCCTCGCATCATACCTTCTACGATATGTAAGCCTCCGACACCATAGTAGCTGAAAAAGCCCCAAAGCATCTTCTTCAAAGGATGTTTCACAAACTGATTGATGTGAGATTCTCGAAGTTTCTCACCTGGAGATCTACGAACATGCAGATTTCTTTGACCCTATACGAAGAAATGAGTCTCGTCATTGAATAACACCTTCCTCCATTGTTCTTGTGTCCAGTTCTTGTATTTCAGACCCCATTGATACCGTTTTTTCTTCATTGAGTTGGTAAGAAGTTGTTTTTTGATTGGTCTCCTTGCCCTTCTAACGCAATTCTGAATGAAGTAATATTCCTCAAAATTTCGTCATATATCCCAAAAATAGATCGACCATACTGCAAAACATAGCTAATGACGCCGTCTGTGTGAAAAAATGACTATTAAAGAAAATCAGCGGGTGCAGCGAGTCTGTACCGGCCGCCATGCTGAAAATATTGTAAAATGACCATTTGTTTCAATTAATTTCCACAAGGGTGTAAGTTTCAAACTCGTTGTCACTTGTTTTCTATGGTTACTGAAGGTTAGAAGTTCTGTAAAGCTTCTATGTAAAATATTTTCTCAACCCAGACGAGCCGTTTTTGCATATAAATTTCTCAACAAGTGGGTTTCTCGACATCACTGATACTCATATATCTCAACGATAGCGCCAGAAGTGTTATTGGCATAATGGAAATATCTTCTTTAAAGTTTTTGGTCATTTACTGTAAAAATATTATAAGCAGTAGGTGTTTTAATAATATTATCATTTACGAAATGTAGGTATATATATACATATATATATTGTTATCTGAGACAAAAAATTTAATCCTATCTCAGGTTTGTTATACTATAAAACTTGAGCGCCCCACACTTTAATATATTGCCATCTATTGACAAGCTTTGTAAATATAATGCAGCTCCCGCCTGTAGTGTGATCCACAAAAAAGAAATAAACTCTTTTTAATATTACCATTTCTGTTCATAATAATTAATAATATACATGCATGCTATAATTTCGTATGGAAATTAACATAATTCTGTTTCTATCAATACTTATTTTTGTATTTCTTTTTTTTTTTTCTGTAGAACGGAAGAGAATATTAATATCAACACTGAATTTTTGTACCAGCGAGCCACTGGGCCTATGGCCCACGTTTACAAGGCCCCTATAATGCACATTTAACGCTTGAATTACTATTTTGCACTTTTTTCTATTTAATGGGCATTTCCTTTATAATGTACATTTAATTTATTTGAACAAGTTACAAACGGTAATTAGTAGGCCTATTTATTTAGTTACGTGCTCTAATGTAAATCAGCGCCACATTTGGCGGTACACTTTCGGAGAATCTACGTAAAAGTGTTTTCGCGAATTAATTTGGTTCCTTATAGAGTTTGGTAAAAGTTTTTACCTTTGTGCAAACTTCGGGGTCGAGACAATTCGTTGGGCGTTATTTATAAGTTCGCGAGTTCAGCAGTTTAGAAGAAGGAATATTCGCGAAATCTTTCGGTTACCCAATGAAGGGGGGGGGGTGAAAACTTTTACCTTCGTGAAAACGTAAGTGATTGGTTTGATACAAAAAAAAAAGTCGATGTGACCAGGAGTTTATAAGAAGCTATGTGATAAACAGACACCGAATTTTATTATATAGGTTATTAAACAAAATCGGAATAAAATGATTTCAGCTACTTTTAATTTATATAGAAATGGAATATATAATTTGCTTAAAAAACATAACTTGTGAGTTTCAGGGTCAAAACCAGATGCAGATCTTAATCCGTGCTTGTGTTACAATGTGACTCACTCCCACTATTAGCTTGTAAAATAGTAGTCTTGACGGGTAAGCTTACTTACTTCCCTGTGGTCAACAGTTCAAAATTTTGGACAGCGGTAAATAGCCTTAAGGCTGTGTCATCAACAAACAAAGCTTAAGGCAACTCGAACTACAACCAGGGGCGTAGATACTGGGGGGAGGGGGAGGATGGAGGGTCAACAGACTTTACTACCCGGCTCAACAGACTTTACTACCTGACTCAATGCAAAAAAAAAAAAAAAAAATGGAGAATCGAATTCCAACTTTTCTAAAAAGTCTCCAATTCTTAAACTTATACAAACTTCGAATAATTCACCGAGACATAGCAAATTATTTCTACTGTAAGTGAAGGTAAAGTAAACGATTCAGTTTCTCTGAGTGATATTGCAAAATAAAGTTTGTTTGTTTGAGAGCAAAGCCAAATCGGTCTATCTGTTGTGTCCACCGCAGGAAACCGAATTCTGGATTTCAGTTCGTAGACTTACCGATGTCCCGCTGTGGGACTCGAAAGTTAACAGCCAACTACAAATGCATTTGAGCTTTAAATCATGATTTACTTTTTTAAAATTAATTCCAGAAAAAACGAAGACTGATTTGAGAGAAGAATATATTTCAAAACTTGGAAGAAACATTAGGTATTCATTTACTTATAACTGATTATCATCACTAGATGGCAGCATAAATACCCAAGCTTTTGTTTTTTCTATAATTGTTAATTCCTAAGCAACCCATCAATATAGCTGTAAAAAGCTGATTTTAACCAAATACTTCGTGGTCGTACAAAAGAGAATGGATTCAAAATATAATAAATGAGAAAAAATAATTCACTTATAACAATCTAAACTAATTCGTATTGTACATGGGCAGAATTCTTTTTGTCTCCTGTTATCCCCTATGTATTTTTCAGCTTTCTGTTTTTGGAAACTTACGATTTATCTTGGTGTTTTAAAGATAATCCTTTTGAAGCACAGAAGTTCATTGAAGGTTTGGCTCATAAACCTTTACATGTATTAAACAGTTCTTTTTTGTACGACTTGAAAGACACGTTATGTTTTCATAAGCATTTAAAAACGGAATTATTAACTTCCTGAAAAGTAAAGGATAGGTTTAAGTTCAACTTTTCGTAAAGGTAGGCGTGAAAGAACAACCTTGAAGGAGGACCCAATGGTCCTTTGTTAGTCGTATGCCATATTCCCAAAACAGGGAAGAAGAGAAGGTTTATACGCTGCTACGTTATATTAAAATACTATTATATATTATTGTCTTTGAAAATTTCTAAAATATTGAATAAAGAAAGTAGTATTAAAATTATGTGAGGCATTATATTAAAGTTTTGTGACAAGAAAAAGCTAATCTGTTTTAAAGCTAGTAGCCCCTCAATGGCACAGAGGTATGCCTGTAGACTGACAACGCTAGAAATCGCCCATTGATAGCCCATTGCGTAGTTTTGTAATTAACTTCATAAAACAAACAAACAAACAATAGCCGGTGTATATCATGTCTCGCTTGATTTCTCGAAATAGGATGAGCCATAAAAGCAAAAATACAATTATCCAGATTGAACAGTTTGATTAGCATCTGCTCATTACGATTTTATTGATGGGGGTGCAAGGGAGCTGTGAGAGAGGGTGCCCTGCCACATTTTAAGTGTAGCGTGTGTTGATATAATAAGCCTAAACTAAAGACATAATGTGGGATCACCTAGCCTAAAGCCAAGCGCATAAAATTTATAGTAAAAATAAAAATATCGATTCAATGTTAAACTTAAATTGTTTCTGATTTAAACTATTTTCTGTTATATAACTGACATTTTTAATTTAAAAAAGTTTCTCAGCAACAGAGACTTTAAACAAAGAGATCAACAAATACTTTTCTAGCTTTTCTGTCTAAACATTTCATTTTATACTTTCAATATTTAGAGTGACAAAGGTATTAGATTATAGTTTTATTGCTAAGCAACATGACATAAAAGTCAAAACATACTGTTGTGCAAGCTGAAGTTTCTAGAAATTCGCGTCACGCTTATAAAAGGTAACCAACGCAACAAGCCAAGAGACAGTATATTTTATAGGTTTATTACAGTCGATATACTATAAACCTCGGACGCTGTAACTGTGACAACGTTTATAAAACGGGAACTTTAAATATATGACAAGGAACATTTATAGATTTCGAACATTAAAACTGTTTAACTACAACAGATTAACTTTGGACATTAGTATTTTTACAAAAATATCGTATGACTTCAGCTGTGAAAAACTCACCTGAGAGCAGAGGAGAGCTGGCTAGCTCTCCGTTAAGTGAATTGTACCGATATCAACTCGAAATTAATTCACTCATCGGGAACCTTCGATAAAATATCAACGAAATTTTGGATTAGATAGAAGACTCAATATTGTTTGTAAGTTTGTGAAACACTTGTATCGAAGTCTTTATTTCTAATAACCATTATTATAAATTATATTGTTGTTTGTGTATTAAGATATATTTATATTAAGAAATATAAATGTATATCAATCTTGTTGGCAAATATTGTAAATTTGATACATCTCGAAACTGAATTAACTTCTAAATTTTAATTAAAATTTAACCTAGGTTCAAAGTATTTCGAATTATAATATGTAACAATTATAAGTTATGTCTTACCATTAATTATCTTATGAAACCGTCAGTGATTTATGTCTAAAATGATCTTAATATTGATTGACTCACATTGGAATTTACCAACGTTTGATTGCTTCGACCACATTTTTTTGCCTCTTCGATGGTCAAGCTTTATTCCATAACATTACAGTTAGTCATGAAATGTGAGGTTAGGGTATACTTTGGGGTGGGGTGGTAGTATTTACATTGTTATTTTTGAGTAAGTTACGATCATGTCTTGCCAGCTTAGAAAAGACCACCACACTGTAACAGTCGTTATTGTAAGAAACGTGGATATACGATGGACGTAATGAAATACTATTATATTTTTTTTAAAACCATAAGGGACTGAATAAAAATGTAATGTTAAAATATATAATTCTTATTACAAGTTAGTTGATTATTTTAAATAATTTTATCAACTTGTTTTTCAAGAGATGGCAGCACAATCAAAGCGTGACATAAATTTGTTCTGTAATGGTATTTAATTGTTAAACTAGTCTTTCAAAAATTTCCCGTTGTGAAATGCATAGTAGAAATTGTTAATTTTACAGGAAACTTTACTACTTACTACCCACTTGTTTTAAAATGCCAAGAACAAAAAGTACAAAATGTGATATATAGAATTATTTAATGTTACACAAACAGGGAAACCTCGTAACAAACAGTTACTTTTGTATAATTTTTTTTATATGTCCAATATAATTTATAATCAGCTGAAAACTCATTATAAATTGTCTAATTCTCAGTAGATGGCACGAAATTTTTTAATATTCAATTAGTCTCCTGATAACTGTATAAAGAATGGCTATATTTTGCAAAACATTACTTTCCTGAGGATAACGTATTGATAAACGTTGGAACGTGCATACTGCTAAAAGAGTTAGCACACAGGATCATACACAAGAAGCCAAAGAATTTCCCTCCCCCTAAAAAAACCGACCCAGCTCAAAAACTCGAGCACTTTCGAATAGTTGGTTATTATTATCTCTCTGACGACAGCGCTCGAGTTTTGGGTTGGGCCTTTTTCTCTCAATTTATTGAAATATCTACAAAATGTATAAAAAACAACACTGAACTCGAATATGACCAATCTTCTATCCATTTTTTATTTTATTGTCATGTGAAAAAATGCAATACTTGAAAGCTTTTGTTATTCAGTCATTTTGCATGCTGCTCGACCTATTAAACTGGTTTTCTAATGAAACGGTAATGTTTGCTTTAGTTGACTCCAGTTTTACTTTGTGTGACCCGAGTTCGACTCTCCTTTTAATTTGTATACCTAGCACCTAGATAAAATGAAAACTTCTTTTTCTCTGTGCTACAAATTGCTTTGCAATGTACATCTTTTAGAGTTATCGTTTTACTTTCTAATTTCCTTCCATTAATGAAACTTAACATTTTATTTTTAAAGCAAATAATGTCGGTTTTCACGAATAAAAGTTGTTTAACTGACAAAGAGATGAAACGCGTTATTTCCTACTTAAAAAAGGAATTTGTTAATAAAAGCGATGCTTATCGTTTTGTTTTAAAACAACTATGAATCGAAATAAATGTTAGATTTCGTCAGTGACGTCATGCAGCTAAGTGGTTTGGGGCGCACAGTCAGGAAAAAAATACTTTCCTGGTCAGTTGTTGTTTTGAATTAAGCACAAAGCTACACAGTGGGCTATCTGTGTTCTGCCCACCACGGGTATCGAAACCCGGATTTTAGCGTTGTAAGTCCGCAGACACACTGCTGAGCCACTAGGGGACTTTCTGGTCAGTGAGGGACTGAATACAATAAACATACAAATAACAATAAGTGGGACAACTTTTACTTTTTATATTATTATATTTCCGCTGTTACTTTATTAACCTTTTGATTTCCAATACAAACAAATTGTTTGCTTAACATTGAGTACAAAGCTACAGAATGGGCTATCTGTGCTCTATCCACAACGGATTTTGAAACTCGGTCTTTGGCGGTGTGATTCCGCAGATATTCCGTTGTGCCACTGGAGAGACTCAATACAGACAAATATTTTTAATATATTTAATCAAATGTATTAGTGATTATTCAAAAACGTGTATAGAAAACATTGAGGAGAGGCGTGTCCATCTTTGACCTATGGGCACGAAGCTACTGGATTTCTAATTAAAAAAATTTCGAGAACACTATATTAAGAACTGATGACATATTTTATTGGTTCAAAATAACGGATGGGTAGTACAGCGGTACCGAGACAACACTACAGAGTTTGTGTTTGTTTTCCAAAAAATTAGATCTAGACCTTTTATGAACACAGACATTTTATCTGGTTTACATGGACTTCAAGTGCTTTTGAAAAAAATCAGAAGTTAATGGATCGTTTAGAATATTAGGATGATCATCCGACCTCTCACCCCTACATCCCTGATTCAGGGCCTGATTAAGGTTTATTGAGGTCCTAAGCCCATGTCCCATTTGGAAATGATAATAATGGACCCATAATGGCTTATGCGTCAATCATGTACTGATCCGACCTCTTGTGTACTTTTTCGCGATTATGTGATTAAATCAAAGAACTCTTTCAGAGAACATTCGCAAAATATTAACGTACATCACCGTTCACTAGAAACTTCTAATAGTAATTGTATATGGTATAGTACAAGATGAATGAAATTATAACATTTTAACACTTTATTATACTATTATTATAAAATAATTCCGCTTACCGAAGAGAAGTTAACTTTTGTTCAAATTCATCTGCAGGTTTTTAAAATCTAATCTAGCTAACGTTTGAAGATATTTGATATATTTGAAATTCATTTAGTTAAAGGTATGATCGAATAGTTTGTTTAGCTTTGGCTAAACGTTTGGTTATTTAATGGCCAACCACTGTGTTAATAACGAAAATATTATATTAACGAGTAGAGTATACATCTATTTTATGTTCCCGTGGTAGAATATGGACGACGAGATGACCAATAAAAGCATATAATTCAATTACGACCTTCAAGAACAAAATAAGTCATAACGATTACAAATAACACGGTCATTCCAATACACCACACAGTGGAAAGAGCTTTAAAACGAAATACATCTATCCAATTCACATAAAGAAGCCTGTAAAAAAAGAAATATTCATGTAAAATAATGTGTTGATACATCTTATAAGTAGTGAAATAATAAACCACTAAATTCACTAATCAAACTATACGAGAAATTATTTGTTTGTTTTGGAAAGCTACACGAGGGCTATCTGCGCTAGCCGTCCCTAATTTAGCAGTGTAAGATTAAAGAGAAGGCAGCTAGTCATCACCACCCACTGCCAACTCTTGGGCTACTCTTTTACCAACGAATAGTGGGATTGACAGTGACATTATAACGCCCCCACGGCTGAAAGGGCTAGCATGTTTTGGTGCGACGGGGATTCGAACCCGCGACCCTAAGATTACGAGTCGAACGCCTTAAGCCCCTTGGCTATGCTTGGCCATAAGTAAGTATATTAGAAACACAAGGATATCAATAGAGACAAGGCTGTGAATTTGCTGACAGGAACAAGGGTGAGATCTTTTGAAAAAAACTGTAATATGCTCACTTGAATAACATTGGTGTCTTGTTTTGTTTAGACTCTGAAACCGTTGAAAGCACACAGAAAATATTGTTACAGCTAGTAACTAGAGTAGAGCAGTATCATTAGTTGGATACCCACGAGCTCGTTGTCATTGTTGTTTTTAAGCTGAACGTTTATTCTATTTGATTTTCAACGTTTAGGATCAAACAATCAACTGTGGTAGTTAGTGTTACTGTTGTGGCTGCGAAAAAATATTTAAAATGCTCTAGTAGTTTATATTGTTAAAGTTTGGTGTGAAATACTTCACCTAGAGCGTTAAGAAAGTGACCCAATTGTTAATGAAACCTTAGCCTTCATAATCGCAGGGCCATTGATTTCCTCTTCAATTAATGGCTACTAATGAAAGATGTAAAATATTATGACTGGAAAGGTCAGAGCGACGAACTGTAGAAGTCAGAGCGATGACGTCATTGAACAAAGATGGTCGTTAAGCGTGTAAGAACATAAGGAGAGAAAGCAGGTGGTTTTGGATTCTGGTACATTAGCGAAATACTTTACATGAAACTAGTGTCTATATACTCTCAGATACTGAGAGTGTGCATACAGTAGTTTTTGGAATGTCCTGCTTCTATGTATCAGTGAAACACCTTTATTTTAATTTATACAAGATATAGTTTTATATCCACCAAATTACACTCGTAAAAAATAAATGAAAGACAAAAAATTAGGTTGAAAATGACGCTTTTATTAACTTTACTTACAGAAAATTAACAAAAGGAAATATATGGGTTTAACATGACACTATTTTTGGTTAATATTGGAGAGATAAGAACAACAGATGATATATAGAACAAAAAATATACATTTTATTATGTACATGTGAAGAAAAAACAACAAGAGAGATCCATTTGTCGTTAAGCGTAAACTTACACATTAAGCTATCAATGTCGTGCCCAGTATGAATATCAAAACCCGATTTATAGCGATTTAAGACCTCACGCTTACCGTGTGCACAATTTTGTGCTCTCCAATGGCACAGTGATTTGTCTTCGGATTTATACGTATCTCTATAAACCGTGTCTCGATATCCGTGGTGGGCAGAACACAAACAGCCTTTATTGTGGCTTTGTGCTTAATAACAAACAGTTTCATATACTTAAACTAAACTCCACTTTGTTTTAGGATGCAAGGAAAATGTGCTTGTTTTTGAATTTTGGGCAAAGTTACACGGAGGCTATCTGCGTTAGCCGTCCCTAATTCAGAAGGGAGGGTAGGTAGTTATCACTACCCACCACTGACTCTTGAACTACCCTTTTCCTAACGACTTGTAGGATTGAACTCCACTTTGTTTTAGGATGCAAGGAAAATGTGCTTGTTTTTGAATTTTGGGCAAAGTTACACGGAGGCTATCTGCGTTAGCCGTCCCTAATTCAGAAGGGAGGGTAGGTAGTTATCACTACCCACCACTGACTCTTGAACTACCCTTTTCCTAACGACTTGTAGGATTGATCTAACGTTATAACGCCCTCACGGCTGAAAGGACGGGCATGTTTGGTGAGACGGGAATTCAAAACCGCGTCCCTCAGATTGCGAGTCGAGTGCCCTAACCACCTGGCCATGCTGGGGCCAGGTAAGGAAAGATATAACTTTTTTAATTTAGATGAACGTGCAGAGGGACACTATAAAACAGAACATGACGTATTGTATTAGATACACGTGCAGGAAGAGAAACGAAAGAAATATTCATGTTACTATAGAAACAAGAGGAAGTGATATAGTTAAACATCAATACATTGTATTAACTACAGTTACAGTTAAATATGTGAGAGAGATTAGAGATCAATACATTGTATTAGCTACAGTTACAGTTAAATATGTGAGAGAGATTAGAGATCAATACATTGTATTAGCTACAGTCACAGTTAAAAAACAACTAGAAGGAACGGTGAAGATTGAACCTCAATATTTTAATAAAAGTTAAGAAAAAACGACCTTTACATTTCAGATAAATATAAAAGAATATATTTTTATTTAAACCAACGTTTAGTATCTGCGGCTAATTTAGGGTTAATATACATAACTGTTTGATATTATAATATCCATTAAATTTTAAAACTGATTGTTACGTTCTATTTCTCGAGTCTGTCAAAACGTGCGTCTGACAAGTGTAGATTATCATTATTGTTTAATTATTTGTATAATATTATAGTATAGTTATAATACTAACTATGTAGCTGTATAAACATTACCTAAGTGACATGTACATAGAAACAAAATAAATATAACATAATAAGTTTTATGATTAACTGAAATAATACACACTGAAAAAACGAAGTTGCTAAGAAATTATAATAACTAGAAAGCAAATAAAGCTTACTAACAGTGTTACAAAAAATTATAAGATTGTGTAATATTCCAGAGAGTGCAAATCTTAAACTGAAATTAATAGTGTTGAATGTGTTGTTTTACGAATGGTGGTTTGCTTACATGGATCGCCCATTGCATCTGTTAATTTTTGGATTTTTTTTCGTTAATGAGTACAGATTCCATATATTTTCTCTCTTTAAAATCTCTGTTTTTTTGTAAGATAGAAACTTTAAATGTTTTTGTGTCTTCTGTGTTTGAAGTTCTACAATGTTTATTAACTATAGCCTGTTTTCTTTGAACAATATACTATTGTAAAAACGGTATGTTTTTATACTCTTTATGTAAACAGCCATACAAGTTTCGACAGCTTTATTTTTCACTTTTTTGACGTTCTAAGAGACTTAAACTTTAAACTGGCTTGAAAGTTAACCACTCGTTGAATCAGAAAAAAACATCTCCGCTTAAGAAAACGAAATATCCTAGTTGTCCTGAGTACCTGTTTCTGACGAATTAAGTAAAGCACGCATTACTACTTTCCCTTTGTTTTATTGTTTCAAGTTTTGTAGACATAACGTGTGGCGTAGAAGGTGACTTAACTTAAAACGAGTTGTTGGGTAAAGAGAACACAAATAATCAAGTACCAGTTTTATGATAACAAGAACGTGATCCTGTTATATACATTTTGTAATTTAAATTTTTATACTTTAGAATGTGGAAACAACGATATGTAAAGGTTGATTCGAGTTCTTTCGAAGAGGAGTTACGTTAATTTTTGATCTGTAACAATTCTATATGGAACAAGTAAAAACTTTATCTGTAATCATTCTATACAGACTTTTCTTCTCTGTAATAATTTTATATAGAAATTATAAAAAAACTATTTCTTATTTGTAATCATTCTATATGGAACATGTGAGCGTTTATTATTTTTTAATCAATCTACGTAAAACTAATATAAACATATTTGCAGTTTTTCGCTATGGAGTGTATATATTTTTTATTTGTAAACATTTTACTGAAACATATAGAATGTTCTTTACATGTACCCATTCTGTGTGTGTGTGTATGTGTAACACATAGACGCCTTTATTTGTGGTTATTCAACCTGGAGACGTTTTCCTTTTGTAATAAAGTTTTTTAATGAAAGATATATTTAATACTTATATTTCTATCAGAAAAAAAATTGTTGTTGTTTTTTTCAGTGATGAAATTAGGTGCTTGCTTGTTTGGTATATTCGCGCAAAACTACAGAAGAACTGCTTTGATAGTTGTCCCAAGTTTCGAAATTCTACTAAGCTAGAAGGAAATTAGTTGGTCGACAACGCCTATCGTTAACTATTGAGCTATTATTCTCGTAAAGTGGAGTTTTACCATCACTGCTATAACACATTTAAGACCTATAAGTGCAGAGCGACATTTTACAGCAATGGGACGCAAACCATAATTCCTTGGGCTCATATGGTGGTACAATTTCATTAGCTCTTCAGTCTGTTTTAGAAGATAAAGAAATTAAAACAATGAAGTGTAGTTAGGAACGTAAAATGTGCTTACTTTTTGAGGATAAGTCAAACTAAGAGAAACCAAAAAGATTAAAGAGGCTTGGCAACATGATGGATGAATCAATACCTCGTTAGCATAACAGTAGCAGTCATTATCCATCAGTCTTCAAAGGTATAGAGATGAATTAGTGGTTCAAGAAAAATAGTTCTTTGTTTACAGAAATCAAATAATTTTAACTTCGTTTATATTCAAGACGCATAAATTTGTTATTTTTAAATCAAAGACGTCAAAAGGATTTTTATTTGCTATTCTTATGACTGACCACTGGAAAAAGAGTTTAAAACAGACTGTACGAAAATTGCATTTATAAATACGCAAGGATTTTGTGTGTGCAAAGGTGTTAATAAAGAACTTGAAGCTATTAAGTGGATGGTTGTGTTTTAATACACGGAAATCGTAAGTATGTAATGTTACTTTTTTCTCGAGTTATATATAGAGTAAGGATGTTACATTGTTAATTGTGACTCATTTACATACTGTACGTTAATGGATAGGTACTGAGTGTCCCTAAGGATATATTAAATTATTATTTGGTTATACAAAAGGGTATATATATATTTTTTCTGCAGTATTACAGTAACTTCAATCAGTTTTGTTTTCATACTGATAATCTGCCTGCAAATATAACTGTTATAATGAAACTTTTTTATGCAAATAATTAAAATAATTATTGCCAATCTTTTTCGCATGTTTCTATAAGACACATTTATTTATTTTTTAAAAGTAATTATTCGAACTAGATTACATGGACTATCTGTAGTCATGCTAAGAAAAAGTTGTGATTAGTTTTAATGTAATCAGGCAGTAAGCACAATCTGGAACGTGTTGTTCATATCTTCCAAAGAAACACTAGAATTATTACTTTGTAATTTGAAAGAATGTGAATTTACCACTTAGTACATATGTTGACTAATCTTTATGTAACCATGCCAACACTAAGGTACATTCTGATGTGTACGTGGACTGATTACTTGCCATCCCCGAGTATTCATTAAAACTTCCTGAATTATGTCACCCATGTCGTGAGTTTTACTGTGAATGTTCTATACGCCTGAAAAGAGACGAAATACAATATGATTACAAATAACTGTTTTCAGAAACGGTGGGAATAATAACTGGAAGAAGGAATCATAAGTATATTCTTAAATAACAAACATAGGTAAAGTAGGTTGGTGCTTTACCTAGAAATCTCGGTTCTTCCTTTTCACTCTCCCCGCTAGTACAGCGGTATGTCTACGGATTTACAACGCTAAAATCAGTGGTTCGATTCCCCTCGGTGGGCTGAGCAGATAGTCCTTTGTGGCTTTGTTATACGAAAAATACAAACACACTCTTCTTTTTTGCATTTTAAATTAAATAACGAAAAAAACCCAACAACTATCATTTTATTTCTATAATTAAATTAATTTTAATTAAATTAATTCTTTGTAAGAAATTTAATTAAAATAGCTAATCTTACTGTAATGGTTTAAGTGTTGTTTTTAAACATTTTTTTCGTTCTTTGTTGTCAATCGCAAGGTTATATAATAGCCTCGAGTGATGTCCTATTCTGTATAAGTCTTTGTGCTAAGCCTTGAGCCACCGCTAGGCTTAACGATATGAAATTATTCTTAGTTTAGTCTTTGAATACCTTTAGTAATAAGTGCTAGTTTTGTTAATGGTTTCATAAACTGGTAGGCCTGATTTCCAAACCGCCCCTGTTTTCTAATTTATTTTCCCAAATTTTTATTTAATTACTCAAAGTGAGCGTTTGATTTAATTTTTGCAGAAAGTAATGGCCTGCTTCTCAGAATTAAGAAGAGATTACACTCCTGAGGCGAAATGTAGGTAGAAACTATTTCTTAACTGCGAAAATTCAAAATCTATTTCTCCAGCCTTTCTGTACCCCCTTGTCTCAATAAACAGAGCAAGGGCTCAACATCTGTGGAGTAAGTTAAGATCTGGTTTGTCTGAAGTAAATTGAGGATATTTTTCTTTAAGCACCCTTCATTGGTTTAGCAACAAGTCTTTAACCTTACAATCCTAAACATAGCGTTTCGATATTCGTGGTTGGCACTGTGCCAAACAACCAATTTCCTTCAAACATAATTTTATTACTCTAGAATGAAAATTTTTTTTTTTCGGACTGACTTAATTGTTTTTGTTTGTTTGTTTTTTGGAATTTCGCACAAAGCTACTCGAGGGCTATCTGTGCTAGCCGTCCCTAATTTAGCAGTGTAAGACTAGAGGGAAGGCAGCTAGTCATCACCACCCACCGCCAACTCTTGGGCTACTCTTTTACCAACGAATAGTGGGATTGACCGTCACATTATACGCCCCCACGGCTGGGAGGGCGAGCATGTTTAGCGCGACGCGGGCGCGAACCCGCGACCCTCGGATTACGAGTCGCACGCGTTACGCGCTTGGCCATGCCAGGCCCGACTGACTTAAAAATTCTAATTTACAACATAAGCAAAGCTTATACTTCTATGGAAAGCAGGATTCGCGTTTCCAGAATAAATCACAAACCTGTGAACCCGTATGAACTAAGAATGGTAGAAATTACTTTATAAATATTGTGGATTGAGTGAAATGCCTTTGTCTCCAGTTTGATATAAAGTTTTGTTTTGTGGATAAACAAATAGAGCTTATTTCTTTAGATCAAAGACACGTTTCTGAAGTGTGTGTAATATATGTTCTTGTCTCTGCAAAGGATTACTTTTTGTAAATTTAACACCAGTCTCTTGTCTTAAGGGAACAAATTTCTCTAATTATTTGTTCAAGAGCTCGTGTTTCATATTGCACTAAAATCGACTAAAGGGAGATTTTTTTTTTCTGTAATGAACTGACAAGTATTTGGACAGTTCTTCTTGATGGTTTGGTTTGTTTGTATATTGTTAACTACGAAAGTTGCACAATGGGCTATCTGTGCTCGAAACGTGATTTTTTAGTGTTATAAGCTCTCTCGCTGAGCCACTGTGATGCCTTTGATAATTCATAACACTGAAAAACAATGTTGTGGGAATTTTATGTAAACATGGGTCGTGGAAGATTTAATATTCTAAAATTCTGCTTTATTTCATACGTAAGAAAAGGTGATTTATTTGTATTAGTGCCAAGCCTTACAATGAGTTATCTGTGGAAATCTCAATCTCGGGGAATTTACCCCCCCAGGTTTCCGTGTTGTAAGCCTACAAAATTATCTCTGATCCACTCGGAAACACTTTTTCAGAAAATAACTTCAGCCTTTATGATTTTGTTGGGGATTTTCAAAAGCCTTGAGACACTCGATTCTCTGATATATCAGAGCAGTCACACTTTAAAAGTAAACTTTTTTATCATTTTTCAAGACCTTATTTGACGAATAGGACTTTCTAAACAATTAATCGGGTTAACAAACAATGGCTTTTTTGTTTGACGAGGCAACATTCTCCGAAGCAAAACAAATATTGCGTTTGTCTTACCATACACGGATTTGATGATTATTCGTTTGACAGCGAGCAGCTAGCAAGAATAATTCTCTTGTCCTTTTCGCGCCCTCTAGTTCCAAGAAAGACTATTAACTTCCAAAGGAAACACAAGGTCAGTCTTATAGATAACGTGCAGTTAACAGTGTCAGACTCAAAAATAACAACACAGACATTAGCATATCAGGACAGACACTTTGGCGGAGTATATTCATTGGGTTATTTATACTGATGATTACCAAAGAAATTTGGAAACTAGAAGGTCTTCAGAAAAGCATGCTATTTTGTTAGCAAATTAGAAAATTGATTTCTGCATAACCTTATATAGATAGATCCATAAAAAATTACAAAAAACACATTAGCAAAAAAGAAAAGGATGTATTAAATGTATGTTATTAATAACTTATGTAAATAAGGTCTTTAATTACGAATATCTAAACACACGAATATTGTTTTATTTTATTTTATGATTAATTATTGTGGTTTAGATCTAATCTACTCTCACTTACAGTATTCGTATTATTAAACAACACAGCCTGGATCTGCAACGTTCACTGACAGATTTTAGCAACCAGCATAATAAAGAAACGAATTCGTTATGCAATAAAAATTAAAACATATCTTCTTTATCGTTTGATACTTGGGATTTATAACGACTTATTAAACAGAAAATTATGTACCAGCCAGTTATTTCAGTAGACATGGTGTTTAATATTCTCAACCAGAAGGTCCACTGATGTGACGCATTGGCGAGATGGCCAGAACAAAAACCTCAAAGTTCAGGTTAATCCAACCCTGATTTAAAACTGATAACCAGAAGATAATCTGTCCGCAGTACAGAGCTTCTCTTAACCGAATAGAGGGATTGACTGCCATTCTTACATCGCGCCCACAAATGTTTCTTTCTTTCTTTTGAAATTCGCGCAAAGCTACAAGAGGGCTATCTGCGCTAGCCATCCCTAATTCAGTAGTGTAAGACTAGAAGGAAAGCAACGACTCATCACCACCTACCACCAACTCTTGGGCTACTCTTTTACCAACGAATTGTAGGATTGACCGTAACATTATAACGCTCCCACGGCTGAAAGGGTGAGCATATTTAGTGTGACGGGAATTCGAACCCGCGACCCTCAGATTATGAGTCGAGCGCCCTAACCATCTGGCCATGCCGGGCCATCAACCAATGTATGGCGTATGTCCAGCAACAGATAGGAACATTAATCACTGAACCACGCCTAACCATTACGGTATTATGAAACTAAAAATTTTACAACCACACTCATAAGGTTTTGAAGACCAGTGGCAAACAGCTTTTTCAATTGTTAAGGAGTGTAAGAGATTAATTAATGAATAGTATTTGCAAACCAGAAAATCAGAAACATACTGAATAGATTTATGGATTTAGAAATTAATAAAGTTAGCAATGGTAAGTACAGATGGAAATATAAAAGTACCCCCAGAAAGAAAAAATCAACAAAAGAAACCTGACTTACGAGATCTCGTTTTTTCCCATTTTTGTGATACTTGGTCAAAGATACTGAGTAACTCTTTGTTTTAGTTGTTTCTTAATTTTGAGCTGGTGCAACAGTTTGAAGGTTGCTATTTCACAACATTCACCGCCAGTTCTGGAGACAGTCGAATCAAATTTTGGAGTTTGACCGTCAAAACCACGAACAGTTACATCCGAAAATAGAACGCGAGCAGCAAACTATATGACTCACAGTTTGGTACGCTAATCCCAGACCACGACTGGAACCTGATGTCCAGTAAATAAGGCTAGAAAATAATAACTGAGATAGGAAATTGGAAAGTAATTAGGTACAGCTGTGGAAGTTAATTAAGTTAAACTAAGGAAGTAATGAATACAGAAAATTAATTAAAAACCGAAACACTCACTGGGCATAATTATGAAGTTTAATCAGGGAATGATTAGTCTGAGAGGAAGGAAAACCAGAGAGAGTATCTGAGTAGAGCTGTGAATCCAGAATTTCATAAGGTTAATTATTGAAGAACAAATATGGAAAAAACTAGAACCCTAGAAACTCATAGAATGTAACTATTGTCTCAAAATTGTTACAACGGAAGCTAAGGAAGGATGAATGGATATAGTAAGATAAAATCACAGAAACTAAGAGTACAACTAGGGGGCCTTTGATAAGTTAAATAAGAATTACAGAATTTATCTACTGGTCATTCACTGAACAAACATTTTGGGCCCTAATTGATAGAGTATATTAGTAGTAAATAGTTGTAAAGAGGCATAAAGATATATGATTGGCTCAGAGAAACCTTTTTTTTTTTCTCTCGATTTTATTTTCGTATCCTGCACACTAGATACTTGAATATGTTCATGATTTATTGGATGCAATGTTGTACATACGACTCAATGTTTTCATCTTTATTAATGACTCATCTAGTTCGATCATAAACTGACCATTTTTCGTCACCACCACCAACAAAATCCAGCTACGTCCATGTGGACTGTGAAAAAAAAAGAAGTAAATATATTGCCATAAGTTTAGCAGTTTATTAAATAAAAATAGGAAACTATAAATGTAAAACCAGAGGGCGTAAGAATATAGAAGCTACGTGAGAATAAATAAATATGTTAATCAGAAGTTCAAACTTCCATTGTGTGAACTATAATCAAGTTTGCTTGTTTTTTAAATTTTGAGTAAAACTACTCGAGGTCTATCTACGCTAGCAATCTCTATTTCAGCAGTAATAGACTAGAGATAAGGCAGCTAGTCAACACCACTTACCGTCAGTACTTGGACTGTTCTTTAACCAACTAATAGTAAGATTGATCGTCACATTATAACGCCACTACCATTGAAAGAGCAAGCACGTTCGGTGACGTGAATTCCTATAATCTAATAATAAATAATCAGAAAAACTCTTAGCAAATTGTAGAACTAAACATTTATTTAGGTGAGTCGTAGCTCTCAGAGGCACAGCAGTATGCCTACGGAAAGCACAACTAGAAATCAGGTTTCGATACCTTTAGTGGGCAGAGCATAGATAACCCATTGTGTAGCTTTGTGATTAATTCCAAACAAATAGTTTAGTGAACTGTGAAAATAATTCTGTTAAACTTAAGGATGAACAAAATGTTAAATATAAAATATATGTACAAATGGAGAAAGGTTACTTCCGTCAGTCACGGCCCGGCATGGCCCGGTGGTTAAGGCACTCAACCGTGAGGGTCACGGGTTCAAATCCTCGTCACACCAAACATGCTCGCCCTCTCAGCCGTAGGAGCATTATAAAGTTACGGCCAATCCCACTATTCGTTGGTAAAAGAGTAGCCCAAGAGTTAGCGGCGATGACTAGCTGCCTTCCTTCTAGTATTACAGTGCTAAATTAGGGACAGCTAGCGCAGATAGCCCTTGTGTAGCTTTACGCGAAATTCAAAACAAACAAAACAAACCGTCCCTAATTTAGCAGTAAAAAGGCTAGTAGGAAGAGAGCTAGTCACGACTATCCACCACCAACTCTTTTACCAACGAATAGTGGGATTGATCGTCACATATAATGCCTATACGGTTGAAAGTACGAGTGTGTTTGATCGGACGGGCATTCAAACCCTCAACCCTCAGTATAGGAGTCAAGCGCCTTAACCTCATAGCCACGTCTGGCTTCAGATGTATGAAAACATCATCACTGTTATTTTTTAATGTTTTTTACAACTATACTCACAATCTTTCGAAGATTTTAAAATATATGTTAAAGATGTGAATGATGGTATCGAAGTTGTACTTATATCAAACGTAAATTATTCACCTAAATCACATAAGCAGTGCAACTATTAAATATAGTATATATAATGATAATAGTCATGATATAAGAAAAACACATAGGTTCAAGAAGAGGCCCGGCATGGCTAGGTGGGTTAAGGCGTTCGACTCCCGGTCATACCAAACATGCTCGCCCTTTCAGCCGTGGGGCCGTTATAATGTAACGTTCAATTCCACTATTCTTTAGTAAAAGAGTAGCTCAAGAGTTGGCGATGGGTGCTGATGACTAGCTGCCTTCCCTCTTAGTCTTACACTGCTAAATTAGGGACGGCTAGCGCAGACAGCCCTCGTGTAGTTTTGCGCGAAATTAAAAAAAAACGAACAAACAAAACAAAAAGGTTCAAGAATTCTTGATTCAAAATAATAAAAAACTCTGAAACCTGAGCGCTTTCGAAAGGAGGACCTATCTTCTTCAGGCACAAACTAATTTCCCAGGTCCTCATATTGATGATAATATACATCATGTTGTACGAAAACGTTTTACTTACCATTGAGAGTAGTTTTGTGTGACCGGTCATGTGATTTTAGATTAGATGTACACACATAAAAACTAAAACAATTTACTTCTTTCAAAACAAAAGTCTTGAAGACTAATCATTGTTATGGTAAGTTAACAATTAGGGCTAACGAGGCCTTATTACGTTATATTCTTTAGCAAGAACTACAGAAGTTTTAAGGGTTGAGAAATATCCTCAGCAGGGACGTCTTTCTTTGCTTCTTGTTCTTAGATCGTGACTGCAAAAAACATATCTTAGAAGTTGGTAGGTTCGAGTGTAAGGCTAACTCTGTGACCCTCAGTTCTAAATTCGTACACTGAGTGTATTATTTATTCTTTCATCGTGTGAGTATGAACTCATCAACATGACAATGCCGGAAGTACAGCTTTCCGTGTCCTAATTCCCCTTTACAGGGTTTTATCGGTTGCTAGGTCTAGAATTATAAATTCGTATTATTGCACACGTACGATACTCACTCCCTTTGTGACGTATAGATTGTTTTATTTAGTACATTTTAGGTGCAGAGTTACAACATGGTGTTATGCTATTTGTTTCTTTATTTGGCCACTCGTGTCACTCTGTTTCTATCACAGTTTCACAAATGAATCTGTTGTAATACTACAAAACTTTTATTTTTTTTAAACCCATAACCATGATTAAAATCTTACTAATTTTGTCAAAATAACCTTAATGACGAACAATCTCTTCCCCAAAGAAGTCACAATAAGATAAACCAAACCTTTCACCAGTTTGATAAACTGTAAAGTAGGTCCCTATTCAATGAATTAAACAACGTGGTGTGAGATTAAAA